>NC_058406.1:183200837-183222423 GCF_002201575.2 Neomonachus schauinslandi
GGTAACAGGGAGAGGGAAAGGGATAGATGGTTGGTCACAAGGTTGGTACCGTAAGGGGCATGGCTTTTGTTTGGTCAGGAAAGTCCATTCTATGGGAAAATGGAAGCTTTAACACATCGTGCAAAATCCATACATAAACTGAGTCGCTGTCATGTTGCAACACAAACTCTTCCTTTAGAAGCACAGCAGCTGGGTTGCCAATCCCAGGGGTCTTGCCAACCGCTTTTCCAGCATATTTCTGTGCCCTTATGTGTAATACATCACTCCCATTTCCAAATTCCATCATTTCAGGACATCGTGCAGGCTCCCACACTATCAGTAACCCTCCTATCTGTCCACTTCCATCACAGGTGCAGAAGTACCTCCTACAGGTCCCTGCCTTTGCCCTTCTGCTCACAAGCACTCAGGAACATTTCTGGCATCGTGCTATTCTCCCCTTCCACTGATTTCAAGCCCATTGTGAAATGGGATGTGAATAAAACAAAGTGAAATAGAGATAAAATGAACCATGAACCCATCAGTCTCCACTGGCTCATCAAGCGTATGGCGGGGGGCGACACTGCACTGTGAATATACTCATAGAAGGTTCTGTTGACAGGCTCGGTTTGTTGTACGTGTGTGTTGAGTGATAAGCAGAGGAGATGTAGAGCAAAGAGCACTGGTGCTAGATTCATAGCCTGAGTTTGGGTGACATCATTTGTGAGCTGTGTGCTTTTGAATACACCACACAACTCCTCTGAACTTGTTTCTGTATCTGTAAAATGATGATTAAAAAAAAAAAGAAGAAAGAAAGAAAGTACCTCCTATGACATCTGCTTCCAGGAAAGATGAGTAGACATACTTTTCCTCATCCTTCCCACTACATACAACAAAACCTCTAGACAGTATATGTAAAACAAACAACAGACTTTTACAGACAAAGAAGAAAGCAAACAGTCTAAGGACCTCAAGGTCCAGATAAAGACGTGGTGGTGAGTTCTCTGCACTTCTTTTTGCCTCGTATATCCCAGAGAGAAACCAACCACCCAGAAATTCTAATGGCTGCACAACAAAAACAACAACAAAATCCCCAACAAAAATGTCTGTTTTCTCTAGACAAAGGACCAGACAATGGGCAGCGTCGCGGGATAGAAAACTTTTAGACAGTAGTAGCTGTACTCCAGCCAAACTACACACAAAAGATGTGACCTCACCCCCACACATACCAGCAAAGGCCAAGTGGGAGCCTCGATGTCACTGGCAAGCTTTAACAAGGCACCTTCCTCTTTTGGCAAGAGAAGGTCTTTGAGGAGGGAGCCAGATTTTCACTACTAATGAATGGTGATGAGAATCCCACCTTTTTAAAGTACAGACCACGTGGGGGGCCTGAGTTTCTACCCCCACCCAGCAGTAACGAGAGCACATGTATGCTCAAATGATTTCTGACAAAAGTTCAAGAGCAATTCAGTGGAGAAAAGGTAGCCTTCTCAATCAATGATCCTGAAGTGCTTGGATATCTATAGGCAAAAACCAAACCAAACCAAAACCAAACAAAAAGCTCAACTTAGATCTCACACCTTCTACAAAAATTAATTCAAACTGGATCATAAACTTGCATGCAAAAAGTAAAACTATTAAACCTTCGAGAAGAAAAATAAAAGAAAGCTCTGAAATCTAGGGATAAGTGAAGAGTTCTTAACACCAAAAGAATGATCCACATACAAAAAAATTGACAAACTGGACTTCACCAAGCTAAACACTTGTGTTCTGCAGTATGTGCCATTAAGAGGATTGTAAGACAGGCTACATGGTGAGAGAAAATGCGTGCCAGTCACATGCAGTTGACCCTCACTATTTATGGATTCTGTATATGTGGATTCTCCTACTTGCTAACGTGTATCTACACCCTCACACACGGTGCTCAGGCGCTCCGTGGTCACTCAGATGTGCTCCCAGACAGACAAGTTCGGACTCCCCCGTGCACCTGTTTCACCTGAGCTCAGGCAAGACCACACTACCTTCTGTTTCCAGTTCTCATGCTGTAAACACGTGTCCTCTGCAATCTATTTAGTACCCTTTTATTTTTTGTATTTTTGTG
This sequence comes from Neomonachus schauinslandi, assembly GCF_002201575.2. NCBI lineage: Eukaryota > Metazoa > Chordata > Mammalia > Carnivora > Phocidae > Neomonachus > Neomonachus schauinslandi. The sequence continues at coordinate 183,202,915 of NC_058406.1, forward strand.
CTTTTTGTTGGTGACTCTGTTAACTAAAATGGCCCCTAGTGTAGAGCTGAAGCGCTGTCCCATGTCCCTAAATGCAGGACACCAGCAGAGACAAGAGTGTGTTAGATGAGCTGCACTCAGACCTGAGGCATAGTGCCACTGGCCATGAGTTCAATGTTAGTGGATCAAAGATAGATAGATAGATAGATGATAGATAGATAGATAGATGATAGAAGATAGGTACATAGATACATAGATAGATGGATGATAGATAAATGGATGGATAGATAGATGATAGATAAATGGATGGGTAGATAGATAATAAATAAATAGATAGATAGATAGATAGATAGATAGATAGATAGATGGCACTGCCTTATACAGAAACACACCTAAAACAAGGTTACGTATTGATCAGTTGATAAACACGTTGTGACCAAAGGCTCCCAGCCCCTCACTCTATGTGTCCTTGGGGAGCAATGGCTCATTACACAGAGGCAGTTTACTACCACTGGGAAATCCACAGGGGAAGCACCATCACAAATCAGTTTCACATATCTGCGTGAGGGAGACTGAGGCAGCGGAAGCTTCCCACCCTGTCTATAGACCACTGCTCCTTAGCAGTCACTAATTACCACTGTGCAGAAAGGTTGACTGTGTATTGCTAGATCGTTGGGGTTTTCAAAGAAAGATAGAAACTTGGATTTTTAATAAAACCTCTTTAAAATGTAAAATGCTGCTTCATAAATTAGTGACAGTGACGAGAGCAGTAACAGCAACAGCGAAACAATGAGAGGCGGCCACCACATTCACAATCAAGCTCCGTGTCTGCAGAATGGAACACATTTGCAGGCCACCTCCCCATGCGCCAATCATCGGCAAACGCTGATGGACACAAATACAAGAGGCCACTTCTGGTGTTTCTTTAATAAAAAGACCCGTGCATTGCAATAATTTCATCAGCAGAGGAAGAGATGTAAACCCCACCACTACCACCACCAGTTTTAATATTCTAATGGCTTCTTCTCTGAACACAAAATGGGTCACCCCTTGCCAGAGGCGATATATCACTCTTCTATCAGGCGGTGCTTGGAGCAGTTACAGTTATGCACAAGACTTACTCAGCACCACTCACCAGGGCCTGGGCCAGGAACTTCCATGTAGGCAATCCTGTGGCAGCCTCTATAAATCCTCTGAGAGAGAAAGCACCATCTCAGGGGCTACCCAGAGAAGACGCTGGGAATATCCAACTACTTATCCAGTAGCAAAGGGCACCCAGCACTCTAATCCGGAGATAAATGTATGTTTTTAATTTTTTGCTGCGACACCTCACAGGAATCACATTTTATTGCATACATTAAAACCTTTTACAACCAATTCCAAAGCACTGTCTGAGTTCTTATTCCTTAAAAGCACTTGATGTTGCTGAGTCTTACTTCAAGGAATCAGTCATCATTTTGAACTTCAGAAGCGTTACAGGCACGTGTTGAAAGAAATAAGTTTCCATTAGATTGGCCCAATTGGGCTCTGCCCTGATTAAACAGAATGCTTAAACCCCTTTAATAATTCCCTTCTATCTGACACGAATTGCTGCCAGGTCATAAATCCATAAACCACGTGTCCTACCTGACATACATGATATCGTTTGATCTCCGCAGGAAACCTTTGATACTCTTACTATGATTTCCATCTTAATGATGAGAAAACCCCCATCTAGAGATGAAGAGATTTGTCCACGTTCACACATTCAGTATGTAATGTTAGCACATCTCCTGGCATGACTTTATTATTTCCCACATGGATTTCCTTTAGCCATCTTAAATCTACCTTCTTCCAGCGGGGGTCATTCATGAAGACACGATGAAGAAAGGAACAGTTAGCTCAAGTCCTTGAAGGGTGAGCAAGGGGTGGGGGAGTGAGTTGCAGTCAGAAGGAATAAGGAAGCGGAGACCAGGAAGTAGAAACCTTCAGACAGTGTGCCAGCAAGTTTGTCTTGATCTGCACGTGACTCCTTTTGGGATATAAATACATACAGTCATTTTTTACCTTATGGGCTTCCATCTGTAAGAGTGGCATAAACTATGCCCTTTACATAATATGGGAGGCAGAATAATGCCCCTTCCAAAGACAGTTACATCCTCATCTCCACAACATGTAACAGAGAATTAAGGTGGCAGGTGGAATTAAGGCTGCTGACCACCTGGCCTTGAAATGAGATTATTCTGCATTACCTAGGTACATCCAGTGTAACCACAAGGATCCTTCCAAATGGAAGAAGGAGGTACAAGAGAGAGAGGGACAGGGTAGCACAGGGTGAGAAAGACCCTACCAGCCACTGCTGCCTTCACAGATGGCAGGTGCCATCAGCCCAAAAATGCAGGCGGCCTACATGCCCTGGAAAAGACAAGGAGACAAAGTCTTCTCTAGAACCCCCACGAAGGAATCCAGTCCTTGCAACAACCAGATTTTAGCCTAGTGAGATCCATTTCAGACTTCTGACCTCCAGAGTTTTTAGATTATAAATTTATGTTGTATTGAGCCATTTAGTTTGTGGCAATTTTTTATAGTAAACTAATGCATACAGGCTTTCAAATTTCCTCCTCATGACAAAGCTAATGGGCAGGAGTGACTACCCTTATGTTAACAATATACACACTGATTCAGAGATGTTAGGTAATTTTCCTGTAGTCACGTGGCTAGTTAATGGAAAGTTTAGGGATTAAAATGTAGGCCATTTGACTAAACCAAGCTCTTATTTAGGGAGGCAAACGCAGGTGCTTTAAACTTCATTAGGCTCCCCTCAACTTCCCCATCACTATTATCACCAGGAGTCCAATCACATTCTCCCTCTGATCACTAATGTATTTCCCTTTGTTTTCCCAAAACCATCTTTAGAATAGGAATGTTATCTTTTGCTTCTTTTGTATTCCTTAGAGCTCTCAGCACTGTATAAGGAGAGAAGAGCATCTAATAAACATGTGTCCTTGGTTGATTATAGAAATATCCACTACCACCAGCTGCTGGAGGAGGAAAACTACATCCTATTCATCTCTGTATTTCGAGCAACTTACATGGTGCTTACACACAGTTGGCATCCAATCAGTGTCAGAGGAATGAAAGAAAGAAGGAGAGAGAGAGAGAGAGAGACTAAATCCAGTAACACAGACTCCTTCAAAAACCATGGGGTTATACAATTCACTCCCAACATCTACAGGTCTGTGAGTGACTAAGAATCCACAGGCAATTTTTATGAAACTAACAAACTAGAAATGATATTCTATGATGGGAATACAGAGACCCATGACATTTTGTTACAATCATTTTCATATCAGGCATGATATGAAACAACCACTCTGACCCAGAGACAGGTGACATGACCTAAAGTACAAATCGCTGTGTTTGCAAAAGGGTCAAAACTAAGGCTCTGTAGTCAGAACGCCTAGGTCCCAAAGCCAGATAGGCAAACTTCAAATAGTAACTTCCCTTCTCTGAGCCTCTTTCCTCACAGGTGAGGATACATGTACCAGCCTCCCAGAACTGTCATGCGCTGCAAACAGGACATATATGTAAAGCCCTTAGTGTGATGTTCAACCTTTAGTATTTCACTAAAGAGAAAATAGTGTTGTTACTATTACCTAAGATGTGTGGGACAGACATCATGTCCGAGCTGTGGTCCCAACCCCTCCAACGTCATGGCTGGAGTGAAGCAGGGGGAAAGGTGATGACTTGGGCGAGACAAGGTTCAGAGATGCCTGTGGCCCATAGTACTTGAAAATACAAAATTGCGGACACAAGAGCTAATGTTCTGCTCTGACATGGCTGTGCCCACATGGCTAAGAAAAAACCCTCTATCTCTGAGTCTTCTGAGGTAATAGAGCATGTGGTTATGAGTGTGAACTCTGGAACTCCACCCTGACTGGCTGTGGGACCTAACTTGACAATGGAAGACCCACTGGTCCCAAGGTAAAACTCTCTGCCCTAACAGGGAAGACAGGATAGTCTTGCCAGTAAGAGAGAACTTGGTGTTCTAAAAAATTAACTAACAAAAGGAAAAGTACCCAGGAAATGACCAATATATTTTTACTGTACACTCACAGGCTGACTCATCTGTTCTGACAGTGTCCACCCACTGGACTACATAACATAAGAGGACTCCATAAGACGACTACACACCACTCTGTTAGATTTTATTAGCCTCAATAGCAACTAATGAGATACTTTCTCAAGAAAAACCCACTCTAACATTTCAGCAAAACTTGTCTGGATACTTCAATATGTTCAAAACATAATGATTATAATGATTCAGTCAGATGCCACTGATGTTTACTGGGATGACTTTTCTCGTTCCTTCATCCCCATCCCCTTGCTCATCTGGAGGGGCCTGTGTGATGCTCACACTCTGACCTGTCTGCTCAATAGCCATATCCCCCTCCTTCCTTACAAAGAAAAACCAGTTTTTGCCAGAGAAAGAAACATGTTTAGCTAAAAATGCTCACCCCTTCTGAACTCCCTTGCAGCTAGGAGAGATCGTGTGATCCTCTCTTGGCTAATGAGAGAAAACCATTCATTGCCAGATGGAGCAAAGAGGAACACTTTCAAAGGGCAAGTCTTGGGTTTCACGCCCTGTGGGCTGTCTGTCCTTTCTCTGACTTGGTCTCCTGACTTGATACAGAAAGAAAACACCAGTGGGCATTAAAACAGCCGTGTTTTGGCCATGAGGATAAAAGCCACGTGAAAACGATGGCAGAGCAGAAAGACAGAAGTCTGAGTCCTTCGTGTCTAGCACAATGTGGCGTGCACACCAACAGACACCACATTTATTTTTCATGAGAACTCTCTGAATCGTGTATTACATTCCCACTTACAGGTATGGAAATAAGATTTTCCAAAGTCCCCTCAGTCTTGGGTAGTTGCCTCATACAAATATACAGATCAGGACTCAGCCAGAGATCCCAGGTTGGTAGCCTGAAACTGGCCACAGTGGGAGTATTTACCCCATGGAAATCAACAAATGTCATTACGTACTTTTTTTGAGCCACTTTTTAAACATATCTCAGTACGCCAATGTACCCCTCCATGACCACCACTCCATCCTTTTAACCAAAGGAAATATGGAGCCCACACAGATTAAATAAGGGGGCAATTTGGAAGAGTTCTAAGAAAGTCACTTTTAGGTAGGACTCCAACTGTTGAGCCCTCAGGAAAAATCTATTTCATCGCCCTGAGATACCTCATTGAAAAAAGCTCTACTCATTACACTCCTGGGATAATTCTCCTGTGAGCAGGAAGAAAGAATGACCTTTGCAAGAGGCGTACCCTGTGAGTATAGATTTCAAAGTCTGAACAAAGTAGCTATACCTCTTCCCCCATTCTCCCCTCTTCTTCTTACTCAGGTTAAAAACAAAGCAAACCCATAGTAGCAATAACGGCAATGATAATGTTTTTTGTCCAACTGAAGACAATTTAAACTCTGCACTTCGGTGTTTTCATTTGCAAATGGGGATGATCAGTTACCTTCTGGAGTTGATAAGAGACTGAAATCGGAATCGCAACACTAGGCTTTAATAAATGGTGGGTATTATTTTTACATATCAGCCTGATTTGCTGGTGAACCACCCTCCCTATTTGCCAGAGCAGGTGGCTCAAGGAGCTCAAATCAGCAACACAAGTAGCCTCGTTGGAGATGCCATGTATAAAAAATGAGGTTGCCAGGCTGCTGAAACACTGCAAAGTGCCTCTCCATCCCTGCATCTCCCTCTGCTTTTGTGATTCGCACTCCCTGGTGAACCTGTTGTTCCTAGCTAATGAGTCAACCCAGACGAGGTTTCTCATTTGCATGAGTGGCCATGTGTCAATGTGGCTCTCCAGAAGTTGCTTGTGTCAGTCTCCAGGTCAACCAGAAAAGAACCATTTGCAGGTAAAACGAAGACTCCTTCTTGACAGCCCGTACGGAATGGGATTCCATCATGAGCTACCTGGGACATAGTGCATCCTCAACAGGGGCCAGTTCTCTTCCCTTTCAATAGGAAGTAGCACTGGATTTTCTTCGCAGTTGTGTTGTTTGATTAAATGAGGTTAGGTAGAAGCAGGCTTTTAAGCGTCTTGCACAGCTTGAAATGACATGGGTAATTTAAAACCTCAGACCAGAAAATCTGCTGTGCATAATCACACTGTGACAGGGGGCTCTGTAGAGAGAATTTTTTCTAATTGGCAAGACCAGATCCGAAAGCCAGTTCCAAGCACCTGGAGGGAGAGGCCAGGTCTTTCATATAGAGGGATCAAAAGCGTGATATGAACACGCACTGGGGAATCCAAGGCCCCGGCTTTCGCCTCTGACAGCCTGGGTATCAAATACCGGATTCTCCACTTCCTAGTGGTGTGTGGCCTTCAGCAATCCATTTTACCTCTCCAAGCAATGGTTTTCTCATCTTAAAAATCAGTGGTTGTGAGGAACAAATGGGACTCTACAGGTAGAGTGCCTGGCACGGTGCATGAGACACTGTAAGCACCAATTCCTTCTAAAATGTAGTTGGAACTGTTTTCATCATTAGAACCAGACGTTGCTAATGGGAAGTAGAACTAGAAAGCAGGGGGAAAGATCCCCATGAACACCCAGCTAGTTTGCAGAGTCCACAAAAGAACACAAGACTGCCAATTTTGGCCCATCACCTAATCCATGATACCAATACACTTGGACATAATTTAGTTCTAGGATATTGATATTAAGTGATAAGAAAAGATACTCTACAAGTAGGTAGATAAAATTATCTTATTGTTGCTTTTGGAGACCCCATAAATATTTACAATAACAACCACAACATCAGAGCAGGAGTGAAGGAAGCTGCCCGTCCTTGCAAGCCAACCCTGATTCAGGCACCACACCAGGTGTGGTACATGTGATGTGAGATTCGACCTGGACAATATTCAGGAAGGATGGTCATTATCTCCTCCACTCTCCCTATGTGGAAGCTGGAGCTCCAAAGAAGCAGACCTCACTCACAGACTTATAGAGCATAAAAACAAGTGGTATGCAAGCTCATGGCTAGGAAACCCCAAAGACACAAAAGTGTTCTTCAAATTGGGGTCCACTTATACATACTGGCCACCAACAAATGTGGCTGGGGTACAGCAATGGGTAGCACAAAGAGTTCAAGCATTAAGAAGTCATACCAGGGGACGTATGGGTGACTCAGTCAGTTAAGCTTCTGACTTCAGCTCAGGTTGTGATCTCAGGGTCCTGGGATCAAGCCCCGAGTGGGGCTCCCTGCTCAGCAGGGAGTCTGCTCGTCCCTCTCCCTGTCCCTCTCCCCTGCTCATGCTCTCTCTCTTTCTCTCTCTCAAATAAATAAAATCTTTTAAAAAATGAAAAATTTAAATTAAAAAGAAGTCATACCAGTGACAGTGATGGAAAAAGCCATTGCAAGCTTTTGACTTCATATTCTCACTACTTAGTTATTGTCAACTGAACTGACCAATGTGGGGACAAGGCACCACAACAGAGGTTGAGGACCTAGAAAAATGACAAAATGGTCCCCACCCTCAAGGAGCTTACAGCCTACTAGAGAATAAACTAACTTCACAGCTAGTAATTATAATCCTAAGGAGGCTCTTGGAGTTTCCAAGAGGATGAGATAAAGGGCAAGGTTAGCTCAGAGGAGGAAGATCCTGCCTCGAGGCAGGGATGAATTAAAACCGGTCCCTAAAAGATAGTAGTGTGCAGGAGGGATCTCTCACGTCAAGGAACAGGAATGTGAGCCGGGAGGTCAAGGCCAGGAATGACAGAGGAGTGGCCGGAGCAGAAGGCGGTATCTTTGACGCCGCCCCTTCGCAGCAGGGCCTTGTTATGATGCTAGTCCCGGGGAACAAGGCTGGGACGGTGTCCCATGGTCCAGACTCCCCCAAGAATCACAGTGCACTTCTTTAGTATTAGACTGCAGGCTTTGACCCAGAGCATGATGGAGATGCTGGTAGACAGAGATGCTCTGTAATGGAATTTTGTATGCGCTACATATTGCCATGCCTGAGTTCACCTGACTTATCCAGAATCTGACCCATTTTACAAACGTAAGTTAGTACCGATGAAGCTCACATGTCATCTGTGACATGTGAGCACCGCCGGCTCCAGGGACAGCAGCAGCATCATGCCTGGACAAGCCCGGGTCAGCGCTAAGGAGACCTGGCACCATCTAAATGTTCAGTAAATTGCCCAGAAGGAAGAAAGGGGAAAATCCCCAATGGTATGGGTAAGACTAGGCCATAATGGCGTTTGAGGCAGAGGGAACGCTTTGAAAAATGCAGAGGGGTGGTGCCCGGAGATATGTGTAGGGACAGTGGGGAGCTGAGTTTGGCTGGAGTACAGGATGGGGAATGAGGAACTACAAATAGATATTTCTCTCCCAAATATTTACCCTAGTATCTGCTACTGTGTAAACAGATGGCCCACACTACCCTCACCCTCCACAGAGGATTAAGTGTAGTGGGTAAAGGCACCAACTGTGAAATCGAACAGAACTTTGTTAAGAGTCAGATTCATCCCCTCCCAGCTGTGTGACCATAGGAAAGTTACTCAACCTCTCTGAGCTACCATCTTCTCCTTTGTAACATGCAGATAAACAATTAGACCCAATGCACAGGGTTGAGTGAGGGTGACATAAAAACAGTTCAGCAGAGTCAGATTCATCCCCTCCCAGCTGTGTGACCATAGGAAAGTTACTCAACCTCTCTGAGCTACCATTTTCTCCTTTGTAACATGCAGATAAACAATTAGACCCAATGCACAGGGTTGAGTGAGGGTGACATAAAAACAGTTCAGCACAGCACAAAGTAAGTCTCCAATAATCATTAACTGATTAAATATGTATTACCATTATTATTCTAATAAAGAAAGTCTTCATGGAGGCATTGTACTCCCCTGGGGAGGTATGGTCTTCGGAGTGAAACCTGGGTTTGAATCCTGCCTCTGCCACCTTCCAGTTGTGCGGCACGAGGAAAATCATTCCAGCTCTCTGAGCCTCAGTTTCTTTACTTGTCAAAGAGGGACAACAAGGCCCATCTGGTGGGTCTGCTGTAAGGAGTCCGTGCGGCAGAATTTGCAAGGTGCCCATACATACCTGTACTCAGGAAACGCAAGAGGCTCTGAGCTTCCCTGTGAATGATGCCACCATCTGTCTACCTCACCTCCTCTCTCGGGCCATCTAGCGTGAGCCATGTTTCCCGTCCAGGCAATGAGGGCAGGTGAAGCAGGCCACTGGGGCCCACACCAGAGCCCCTAGATAGGGGGCTGACAGACAGACAGACACACCTGCCAACTGTCCTCTGGGAGGAAGAATCCCTGACGGATTTCCAGCCCCTTCCATCAGAATGTGTCTCTTCTGAGAAGGAACTGTCACGGCCCCAGTCAGTCTTCCTCCCTGAGCCCCGCCTCTTGATTACCATTGGGTATGGAAACTGCGAGAACTTGAAGGCGGCCTGGAGATTTTGAGGGATTTCCTCGTCTGCGTAAAAATTCCCCACTTCCTCATCAATCAAATCTTTATTTCTGCAAAACTGTTGCGACGGGACAACAAAGAAGCCCCTCAGCTCCACGTAACGAAGAGATGGGCTCCGTAATTACAGCGGACGGCGCTGACGCTGAGGGAGGCGTGTTATTGCTGCATACCGCTGGCGGGTGGATGCACGGAGTGGGGGGCCCCCCGGGCGCGGCCAGACATGGGGGAGCAGCAGGCCCGCCCCCCAGCGTGGCTGCGAGGCTCTAGGGAGGCGGCGGAACGGGACCCGGCACCGCCGGCTCCAGGGACAGCCGCAGCATCATGCCTGGAAAAGCCTGGGTCAGCGCTAAGGAGACCTGGGTCAGGAAGAGGGATGGAGACCTGGCACCATCTAAATGTTCAGTAAATTGCCCAGAAGGAAGAAAGGGGAAAATCCCCAATGCCGAGGGAAGAATTAGGGACTGCCGCACAAAGCTATGGGGGACGGAAACCAGGAAAGCTAACGTGATTCTGGGATGCGGCCTGCCCTTGGATGGGCTCTCTCCCCCTGACCGGTCCGTCTCTTCAGGCTCGCTCTCCGCCTGTCTGTCTCTCTTCCTCTGTGTCTCTCCTTCTTGTGCTCTCTCTCTCTGAAGCGCACACTCACACACTCTTCTCTGTCTATAAAGCGAGGGCGTCCACTCTTACTTGCGCATCCAGGCACCAGCTGCTCATTTTTACTATCAGTGGCCTCTTGTTATGCTTCTCCCTTCCCTGTAATCAAGGTGCTAGGAGTTCAAAGCTCCAGCTGCTGGTTTATGTGGTTCAAGGCAATGGCCCTCCGGTGGACAGCAATCCAGCCCTCATCCTGCAAGAGCAGAACGTGAGAAGCCGCAGGCCCCTCAACCTTCAGGCCTAATAGCAGGTGCACAGAGAATACTCACTGCCCTACCACAATCTCCTCAACACTTCCTGCTCCAGGGCACTGCCCTTTCCAAATAAAATTAGTACAATCACTAGCTCCCAAGCACTGAATCTTGCCACATGCCTCTGCTCAATCCAGGAGGACACCTTTTCTGTAGGCTTCAGTGAACCACCTAAGTAAGACCATCTTCATTTTATTAATGGAAGAAACAGAGTCACAGAGGTTAAGTGGCTTTCCCAAGGCTCTGCTGCTAATAATTAGCGGAGCGGGCATTTAGAGCAGTAGTGTCCATCCTCAAAGCCCAGCACTGTCCTTGCCTCCCCACCCCACGTTCTCTTAGCAGGACTTATATTCTGGGAGTTTCAGGCAATCAATCATCTCCATGGTGAGCTGTCAGCCTCTCTCAATAAATCTGTCATTTTCATCCCTGTGTCCTTAGCATGCCAAGCATAGTCAGTGCTAGAAATGTTTTCTGACTTAACACAGAGACCCAAAACCATAAAGTGCTGAGTAATGAAAGACTTCTATCATAAATGCATTATTTGAAGAAAGAAAAATATACTGCCTCCTTTGGCGTGCATTTCGTCATCTGACTCAGGCATACAAGGTATTAACTGAGGGTCTTTGGGGCATTTTAATCAATAATGTGAAAACGCCAAATAATTTATGTTATTATTTAACTTGTGAAGAAATAAAATGGCTCTACTATCTTTAGGATGGCAAAGAATAGTGTCATTTCTTTTTAAAAGCAGATCTAAAAGTAGGCATCATTCCAGAATACATATGAGAAAAGAGGTTCAGAGACACTGACTGACTTCCCCCAAGGTCACACAGCAAAGATACAGGGGAGCTGGGATTTTAAACCAAGGCTTATCAGACTCTTTGAACTCCAGAAAGCTCTTCCAAGGACAACACAGTCCATCCTGAGTAACCTCACATTGATGACAAATCAGTGGATATCTGAAAAAAGTCTTTACTCTCGAGTGACCCATCATTTTCTGGTTCGTTGGGTTTCTGCCTCTCTCACAGCAGGCTGGATTGAAGCTGAGATAAAAGAAAACTAGCGGAATTTGGGCAGGGCCCCACAGAACTCCCAAGATGGTCAGCATCCCTGGTATGTTGCTATGGGATTCCTCTGGGAGAGGAAAGTCAGAAGTCCTAGAAGCATGGCTGCCCCCAACTCACCTGTGGCCTCTGGCAAGTCACCCAATGTCCCCAGGCCTCTCCGTCTGGATGTTCAAAATAAGGAGATTGAACTACAATGTTCTGAAGCCCAGACTTAATTCCTGTTCCAAGCTGACCAACGAGCCTTTTGCAGTGTCTGGAACCAACCTTCAGATTCCCAGGGAGCCTGAGAGCCATGTCTCCATGCTTATTTGCAAGAAAAAGTAAAAAAGGACAGGTGCAAATAAGAGACTGTCCACTGGTCTTCTGATTAATAATGCTCTCGGTGGGGAGGTGGCCAAGCTTGGATTTGCACTTGGACTGCCTGGCTCGTAGTCCAAGGCTCAGGCACCACATCCCTTGGAACCCAGGTGACCCCCCTCCACTAGCCCAAGATTGATCCCTCTGGTCTGCAAGGAAAGGGTATTTCTGTGAGCCAATGCCTAAGGCCCACAGTTCTCCCTGCTTCCAGCTTTCCAATGATGCTGCCACTCTCAGGGGCTCATATGGGCCCTGCTCTCTGGTCAGGACAAAAAGGACTGCATTTGCTACCAACCATTCCTTTAACCTGGCTCCTCGCAAGACACCGGGGATACAAGAACTTCATTTTCAAGGGAAGGAGGAGCTCAGAAAGAAACACACTTAGGACAAAGAGAGGGATTTCCCTCTCGTCCCCGGTAAAGAAATGAGCAAAAGTGTAGTGGGCAGAAGAGGCTGGTGATTAGATGACTTGATTCAGGAGCTGCAGCCACACCCATGAGGCGCCGCAGGGGGTCAGCGAAGAGGGGGCAAGGGGCGGCCTCCACTGCTGCTCTAAGGTACTGTGGTTTTGCACACGCCTCCTGCACTTGCACACACACTGCACCTTCGCACACACGCCCCCACCCCTCCCTGGAACGCCCACCTCAAACATCCAGGGAACTGCCCTCACACGTCAGGACTCCGCTCAAAACCTCCCTCCCTGGCACCTGCAGAAAGGGCCCCACCTGTCCCCATCCTCTGCTCTCTTAAGTGTCTTTGCACCCAGGACTCTGCCTCCCCACTGCCTGCCCCCATTAGAATCCCATCTTCCTGCCCGTTCCCGCTTCCCCCAACCATCCCTGCCCCTCGCCAGGGATTAGGAAAGGATTAACACACACATTTTATCTGTTCAACCCACGCCCCTGGCTGTGAGGTATTGATTTCTCCAGACTGCTTCCTCCACCTGTTTATGTGAGGGATGAGTGAATGACTTAATCCTGAGTCACTCTGGGGGCCAGAAGCTGACACTGATTTCCGAATCCTGACCTCCACCTCACTCTGATGATACTTCTGCATTTTCACATCACCCAGAGTTTGGTCGACAGCAAATGGCTGTAGATCTCCTTAGGAAATATTCATTCACTCAACTTTAAGTAAACAATCAGAAAAAAAATCGGGGTTCAATGTACACAGTAGAATCTTCCTTTTGTTTAAGATGCTGACCGTGTGTACATGTATCTGTATCCATGCAGAGAGGTCTGTAAGTTTTCTAAAAGTTCAGTAATGGTTTTGAAAAATAGGCTTTGGGTTTCTCTGCATTTTCTAATTTACATAAATGAATATGCATTTTTGTGCAACAGGATGCATGTAATGTGGACCTTGGGAGGTTCCCCACAAAGCACTAGACAGGACTTAGAGTCCAGGGTGGTCTTCTGAGCCGCAGTTTACAAACTGGTCCTCATGGTGAAAACGCCCTGTCCCAGAGCCATGGCGAGGAGTCCACGAAGCCAGATGGGCCCCCATGCCATCCGCCCAGCGCAGAGCCCCAGTGCCAGGTGACAGACAACCCCGGGGCCACCGGAGCTCAGTGGAAGCCAGGTCACGCTGCAGCCACACTTAGTATTTTAAACGATTTCTCACCCACTGTCCCCTTTCCACCTCCTACTGTTTGTGCAATGTGTTGTGTGCATTTTTAAAACCCCAAACCATCATAAGAATGTTAGTGGCTATGTGGCAGTAATTCAAATTTGATAAGACAATTGCATCGTGTTTACAAAACTAAACATATATTTTACGCGTAAACAATGTGGACCGCTGGCCCGCCACCTGTATTTACTGCTGTGCTGCCCTGAAGGCAGGCGGCCAGGGACGGGTTAGAGTCAGGGACGGTGACACCTAACATCTCCACCATGCGGCCGGGCTATCAGGAAACAGGGGAAGGGGCGGCAGGGCCTAGGCAAGTGCAGTGAGCTTTGACCAAACGGGGCCCGGGCTGCATTTAAGCAGTGATGAGAGCATTCCAGTGGCTGAGCGCTGCAACATCGCGGCTAACGCTACAAACATCTGGGGGTGCCTGGCTGGCTCAGTCGTTGGGCGTCTGCCTTTGGCTCAGGTCATGATCCGGGGTCCTGGGATCGAGCCCCGCATCAGGCTCCCTGCTCCGCGGGAAATCTGTTTCTTACTCTCCCACTCCCCCTGCTTCTGTTCCCCTCCCTGTCAAATAAATAAATAAAATCTTAAAAAAAAAAAAGCTACAAACATCTGAAGGCCATCCCTCCCTGCTCCGTGTTACAGGAGAGCCTCCCCCACTCACCCCTCCCACCCACGCCCCTCAGGTAGACGGGCCCTTGGCTTCCAGTGCAGCAGCATGTGAGGTGGGCGGGCGCAGGGGAGGGGTGGGAGGAGGCTGCGCCTTGTCCCCGCCACCGTCCAGCCCGGCCCGCCATGGGCACGGCTCCTCAATTTGATCTCCTCACAGCTGACCTGTGATCTCTGGGAGCCGGGCCCTACTCATGATTCGGGGATGGGAAGGAAGCCCTAAGAACTCCTTTCCTCCCACTTGCAGCCCTTCTGTGGGACCTTGATCAGCTGGCCACGGAGAGCAGCCCACGGGGCTCTGGGACAGCAAGAGCAGTCCGGGGCTCACATGCAGAGCATCTCTGCTCCCGGGGCAGGCAGCACCACCCAATCCGCCTCCACCAGAGAGCCTCTTCTGAAATAATCATACAGCGACAACAAAGGAAAGACTACAGAGCAGTGACCAGCACTGAGCCCTTGCCGAGCCTCCAGCTCTGGGCTGAGCCTCTTGGTGACTCCCTACATCCTACAAGAGCCTGGTCCACGTAGCTACTACGGTCTCCGTGGATCCCCGTCACTGGGTCCACACTGCGATCCATACCGTCGCCTGCAAATAGGAGACGGACACAGCTCCAGGGTGGGGGACGTGTTGCAGTCACACTGCTGGGGAGCAAACCCAAGGAGGCCTGACTCCAGGATTCCCGCCCCGCTCACTGTTCGCATCTGTAACTGAGCACCGGACCATGACACTGCTCTGCTTTCAGAGACCCTCCTGATGGGGTGGCACCCACGTCCCTTTGCCAGGTACTCTGGGTTCCTTGTGAGCTGGCCCTTCTGCGCACATCCCCTCCTCACCTTCTGCATGCACAGCTGCCGCATCCTGGAATGTTCCAGCCCCAGGCCCATGAGGCTGGCTCTGCCCAGACGTCACTGTACCATTTCACATCCACTCGCCCTGGTAGGGCTGGTTCAAGGCTCATTTCCTGATGACCATAAATGACCCTGCGTCAGCCCTATCCCCCGGGACTCCACAATCCCACAACACTGAGCGCTCCCCTAGGACAGGGTCTCACTGTCTAAATTCTCCCTCTGTCTCCAGCACCTGGGAGAGACCCTGACACAAAGTACTCAGAAGGTGCTGGGTACCGCGTGTCTGCCTGAAGAAAGTGCGAGCAGAGCCTCACACAGACACTGGCACTCTGCGTCCGTGGCAGGGTCAGCCTCAGTCGCCAAAAGGTGGAAGTGACCCAAGCGTCCGTCCACCAATGGATAGATGGATACGCACGGTGTGGTCCATCCCTACAATGGGACGTTATTCAGCCTTAGAAAGGAAGGCAATTCTGACATCTGTTCCAACCCCGATGAGTGCTGAAGACATGCTGATTGAAATGAGCCAGCCACGAAAGAGCCAGCCCTGGATGATGCCGTTTGCATGCAGGCCCTGAGCCGCCAAGTGCAGGGACACGGAAAGGTGGAGGGTGGGGCCAGAGGCTGGGAGAGGGGCGGGGAGCTAGTGTTGAAGGAGTCTGCAGCTTCAGGTGGGGAAGAGAAAGAGTTCTGGAGAAGGATGGCGGGGATGGGTGCCCAGGGAAGTGAATGCTCTTAAAGCCACAGAACTGCACACTTAAAAATGGTGAAAAGGGTACATTTTCATTGTGTATTTTACCACAGTTTGTTTAAAACGGGAGAAAATGCAAGCCTCCTGTGACAGCGCTCCCCTGCCCTCACACACGGCTGGGTGCGTGTCTCCTGCTCTCGCAACCCCTCCGGTCCCAAAAGCAAAAACATGAAGTCTCAGCCCCGCCTCTGAGGCCCCTCTCTGCAGGGAACGTATGAAGCTGTCCGAGAAAGGGCAGGCATGGGATGCTCATGATACACCCTCTGTCTGGGAACCTCTCACAGGTTCCTGCTCTCAGCCGCTTGGTGTTCTCAAACCAGCAGGTCCGACACGCCCTCTGCCTGTCTTCGACTCTGCCGTGAATTACCATTAAGAACACCCACTGCGTGCCACGCACTGTGCTGAGAGCTCCGTATTTCTTCACCTCTGACCCCTGCAACACCACAAGATAGGTTATGATACGGAGAAAACAGGTTGACTGCGCTCAGAGACACGACAGGGCAACCCCTGTTCTGGCAAGGCAGGGCCACGATCACGCCCCGAGCACCCGGGAGCGGGCTGATCTGGGCACCAGTGACGGATGGGGAGCCGGGAGCCAGAGGAGTATAGTGACTCTTCGGGTACCGCCAAGCCATTTAGGACCTGCCCTAGAACCGCCTCAGCTCACCATCAGCAGGAGTATCTATCCATCCCTGCTCTGACCTCTAAATTCACGTGGCCAGCTACCAAGAAGCAAAAGGCACAGCCTCCTTTCAGATCAGAGAAGGGGGGTGGTGCTTTAACCTGCGCTTGTAACAAAGAGCCCTTCAGGTGACTTTAAAGGGTCCTGGGTACTCCAACTGTTCTTAGAACACAGCCCTGTAGACCCCTGGGAGAGAGGAGGGCGTCGGAGAGGGTGGTTGAGCAGGAGACTGTGACTCAGAGAGACTTCATTTTTAGCACAATGAGGTGGATAAACAAAGCATCACTTGGGGGGAAGAACACAAGAAAGGGAACAGAACCAGGATCCCTCAAAGCCCAGAGTCACCAATTCTTCACAACAGGGTTCAGGTATGTCTGCTTGCCCATCTGTTTAATCAAGCATGCACGGGTATCCACAAACATGTCTGCACAAGCCACACATGTGCACAGACACATGTGCCCACAGACATGCGTGCCCACAGACACGCGTGCCCAGACATGCCTGCACACAGCCACGTGTGCATGCACAGCCACACACTTCCACAAACGTGTGCACGGAATTCAGAACTGACCACAATGAAGTCTATGCGCTTAAAGACCAGGAACATTTTCTTCCTTAAGTTTTGGCTGCAATGGACGTGCACTGGCTCCTGAAGTCTGCATGCAGTTCCTTCCTTGAAGAGTTGGTCCCACGACCAGTAGTTTTAAGAAGCTGAGAGGGCATGTCCTGAGAAGGTTCTGGGAGAAACCTTGGAGGGAAGGCTGGGAAGGAGAGGAGGCTTTTCTGCCCACGGCAGGGCCTTCTGACCCCAGAGCCAGCCACAAAGGGAACTGACGCTCACGACACCCTGGGTTTTCGGTCTTGGGAGGTGCAGGCAAGAAGGAACACGAGGCATGAATGTGCTGGTTCCTTCTCAGCCGCCGCCATCCTCATGACAGCCTCCACGAGCAGCCACATGAAGGCGAGGACACCCTGACCTCAGCTTCCCAAACACACAGCTCTATCTCCAGGGCCACAGGGGGGCCTTAAAGGACCTCGGGGCTCCAGAGCTAACTCCATCCCACCTCTGCTTTCTGTATGCGGCCCCCAGGGCTCACCTGAAGCTGCAGGACCCGTGCTCACCTCCCACGCTGAGCCTCGGCACGCACGGGGAAATGAGTGTGGCAGGGCCAGCCTCCACTACGAGACCCGCTCTGGCACCCTTACCCTGCTTTCTCACCAGCCAATGTCCAAAGGGTAAGACTGCCAGAATGTTCTGCTCTTCCTTGCCCTTGACCAAGTCCTGATCACTCTGCTACCTCCCACCCCAGACCACCATGTCCCCTTGGAACTCTCATTTCGCGATCAGCAAAAGCCCTCGAATGTTCCCTGTGTCTCCTTGTCGTTGAGTGAAAGCCTGCACCCCCCCGAGGACCGGCTCCCTCCAGCCCTCTGCAGCGGGCACCAGTTTCTTAAAATCTCAGCTGCACACGGCTGGGCTCAGAGGTGGTGTTTGGGAGTTTCTGGCTCCTGTAGCCACTTTCAGACCACTGGGGCCCCAGCCCCTTGTCCAAGCGTTACCCGTGAGCCCATGCCGCTTAAGGCATCCCTCCCCAGCCCGCCTTTCCCTGCTGTCTACAGACCTCCTCCTGGGACCCGGGGCAGCCGGCTCACCCACCGTGTGCCTCTCTGGTCCATGGCTACTCTCCTGGTTTGGGGCAGGACATCAGATTCCCCAGGCCCCTGAGTTCCTCACCCCTAGAGACCCCATCTCTCCTCCATCCTATCTCTGCAATTCTGTCACACTCTGGTCCTTTTAATAACACAAACTCCTCAGGACCCAAAGCACCTCCATTTGCATTCCTTCCCAGACCACAACCCCCGCCTCCTTCGCTTGTTCATTAGGCGGCTACACGGACATGATCGTATTCTCGAATCCCTACTCGGAGGCCTCACATGGAAGCCAGGCCCCTGCTCTGCTTGAAGGGAGTGAAGGAAAGGGGTTGGGTGCAGAAGGAGGGGGTGGGTTTTCATTTGGGAGAGTGGCAGGGGGGTCCTTC
This sequence comes from Neomonachus schauinslandi, assembly GCF_002201575.2. Classification (NCBI taxonomy): domain Eukaryota; kingdom Metazoa; phylum Chordata; class Mammalia; order Carnivora; family Phocidae; genus Neomonachus; species Neomonachus schauinslandi. The sequence goes on from NC_058406.1 coordinate 183,221,327, forward strand.
TGGCTGTTAGAAGGGAGCCTGGCTGGCTCAATCAGAAGAGCATGCAACTCTCGATCTTGGGGTCATGAGTTCAAGCCCCACACTGGGTACAGAGAATACTAAAAATAAATAAATACAGCTAAACAAAAACAGAATGCCAAGTGTACCATGTATCTCCCCGTTATTCCTTCTCTGTACGAAGCACATAGTTGCTAGGTACTCAGGGCCTGTCTGGCGGTATCGGTGCTGGGATCCACCAGTGAGGAGAACAGATAAAACCCCTGTCCTGGGGCAGCTTCCCCGTCTGGGGTGGGGGGGAGGACAAAAAGAATACAGATGTCACAGATGAGCTAGTTCCGTGGTTTGTTGGTGGGTGAGAGGCAGGAAGCTGCAGGTGTGAAGGGTAACCAGAGAAGGTCATCTAAACAAAGACTTAATGGGAGGTGAGAGACTACGTACCGGGACGAATGTTCCAGATAGAGGGGGGTGTCCCACGGGCCACAGAGGTCCATGTAGGAGGAACAGGACAACGGCTGGAGTGGCCAGAGGGTCAGGAAGGGCCTCATGGGACATCACCAGGACTTGGGCTTCTGTTCTGAGGGAAGCGGGGAGTCAAGTCCTTGGGAAGTTTGGTGCAGAGAAGTGCCACTCCCTGGCTCAGCTTCTAAAAGGACCCTCTGGCTGCTGGGCTGACAACACAGGGAGAGTGGGGACAGGGAGGACCCAGAGAGAGCAGCGGCAGGCTCCAGGAGAGGTGACATGTAAGCAGTGAGGACCCTGGGGAGAGCAGCTGGGTCTGGGGATCTGGTGCATGTAAGTCCCCCCCAAAGAGGTATGTTCAAATCCTAACCCCCAGGCCCTGAGAATGTGGCCTTATTTGGAAATAGGATCTTTAAAGAGGTATTCAAGTTGAAATGAAGTCATTAGGCTGGGCCCTAATCCAGTGATTGTTGTCCTTACTAAAAGGGGAAATTTGTTTTTGTTTTTTTTTTTTTTAGACAGTTTTTTTTTTTTTAAAGATTTTATTTATTTATTTGAGAGAGAGAGAATGAGAGACAGAGAGCATGAGAGGGAGGAGGGTCAGAGGGAGAAGCAGACTCCCCGCCGAGCAGGGAGCC
>NC_058406.1:183222433-183342923 GCF_002201575.2 Neomonachus schauinslandi
GGAGGAGGGTCAGAGGGAGAAGCAGACTCCCCGCCGAGCAGGGAGCCTGATGCGGGACTCGATCCCGGGACTCCAGGATCACGACCTGAGCCGAAGGCAGTCGCCTAACCTACTGAGCCACCCAGGCGCCCCGTTTTCTTGGTTTTTTTGTTGTTTTTTGTTGTTGTTGTTGTTGTTGTTTTTGAGAGAAAGTGCAAATGGGGAGAGGGGCAGAGGGAGTGAGAGAATCTCAAGCAGACTCCCCGCTGAGTGCAGAGCCTGATGCGGGGCTTGATCCCACAACCCTGAGATCATGAACTAAGCTGAAATCAAGAGTCAGATGCTCGACCAACTGAGCCACCCAGGCGCCCCTGGAAAGGGGAAATTTGGACACAGGACAGGCACACACAAGGGAAGGTGAGGTTTGGAGACACAGGGAGGACACCATGTGAGGATGGAGGCAGAGAGTGCAGGGATGCATCTGCAAACCTAGGATCACCAGACGACCACCGGAAGCCAGGACAGAGGCCTGGAACAACCTGGAACAGACCTGGAAGGGACCGACTCCGCCAGCACCTTGAGCTCAGACTTTTGGACTCCAGGCCTGTGAGACAATGCTGTTCTCTTGTGTAAGCCACCCCGTGTCCAGTACTCTGCTGGGCAGCCCTGGGAAGCCAATACACCCCCAAGTCCTGCCTTTGATTAACAGGGTGCTCTTTCCTGCAGGTCCAGGGACCCCGGACTCCCTGACGTGACACTCTAGGTGCCCACCACACTGTAGCAGGGAATACACAGCCCCCTCCCTTGTGCTTGTCACCCGCAATCTTCGCTTCTCTCTTCCTTTCATTCAGTTAACACTTGACAAGCTACTACGATGAGTCAGGCCCAGTTACAGACACCTGAGTGACATCAGTGAATGCACCAGGCGTCCCTCCTTCCAGGAGCTTACAGCCCACAGTGGGGGTGAGGGGAAGGCAGACACCACCAAAAACATATCAATAGAGTAAGGTAACAGCGTTCACAGGGCTGGGAGAGCCGCTGGGGGACTGCGGTTTGGAGAGAAGCTCAGGGCAGGTGTTTCAGGTTGGATGTCCTGATAGAGAGTCTCTGAGTTGGAGATCTGCATGTTGAGGCATGATCTCAGGAACATCCCCATGGGGGAGTGAGGAAGGTAGGACAGGAGGGTGGGAGAGATGGATGGAGAGATGGAGAGGTAACTGCAACAGGAGATTTGGTCAATCCATGGGGGCGCAGAACCTGGGATGGTCCGTCAGAGATGCCCCTGATCATGGCAAGGAGGACAGGCCTTTGCAGCACTCATCAACCAGTCACTGGATGTCAACACCCCAGAGCAGGGGGAGGGGGTGCACGCAACGCTGGGCAAGGCAGAGACTTCCGACGGAGGTAACCTCCCTGAGGAGGGACCCAGCTGCAGGTGCCCAGGCGCACAGCTAGAGACCCCGGGCAGCAGGTCACAGGAGGGGACTTCCAGCAGTGCTTTGAAAGAGTGAAGGGGAGAACATTCTAGACTACAGAACAGCCAGCACAAAGGCTCTACTGCAGGACCATGTCTGGCACAATCAGGGAGCTACAGAGACACCGCTGTGACGGGCGGGACATGAAGGAGGGAGACTAAGCGTCTGTCGCAGGGACTCTGGCTCGGTTCCCAGCAAACTGAAGAGCACAGGAGCATCACTTTAGAAGGACCGTCGGGCCTCTACATTGTGGGGGACCAGAGATGACCAAGGGTGGCATCAGGGAGACCAGACAGGGAAGACAATCGTACAAATCCAGATGGGACAGATGGTGGCTTGACTGGGGCACTAGCAGTAGGGGTGAGACATGTCTTCTTCTGGATGCATTTGGAAGGAAGAGCCAACAGGATCTCTGGCTGCAGTGGCATGAGGTGGGAGGCAGAGAGAAGTCGAGAATTGCTCTCCGATGTTGATCTCCACAACCAGAAGACGGAGGTGCCATTAACCAAGGTGGGGTGACTGATGAAAGAGGTTCGGGAGGGAGGGTGGAAGAGCGCGTGCTTGGTCTGGGTGTCGCTTGGACAGCAAGATGATAATGAGTCCAGCTCGTGCTGGGCAAGTCTGACGTCTGGAAGAGGCTGATGACATCAGCCAGGAAGCCAGTGACACTGGATGGCATTTAAACCCAGGGGACTGGACAGCCCAGGGAGTGAGCGTCCATAGAGAAGCAATGACAATGTGATTGGTAGAGCCTGTGACACTGAGTGGGGTGCATGTTAATAAAGGGCGGCGTTACTTTGCCTTAACTATCAAGAACCACAGAGTCTTCTACCTGTAGTTTATTCCATGTATTCAGTAACTACAGCTCAGCCAGTGGGCCCTGGGTGCCCCCGGGACCCAAAATCCATTCATCTTCTCTCCTTCTCCTCTCCCTCCCTGCCACCTCTGAACACTTGAGTCTAAAGATTTATCTCTGTTGGAGTGGGGAGAGACAGGAAGAAATCCCACGTCGGCCTCCACGCCTATGCCTAATCCTCACTGCCCTGTTTTCTCAATACCCTGTGCTGGGAGAGTCTTAGGAACCATCCCAGCTGTAAATAAAGCACACTGGTTCCATTTCATTACTGTTTCTTATGGTTCCGCAGCTCACTAAGTCATGGGAAGACAGAGATCAGTGGTGGGATTTGCGCTTTATACAAACATTGGAAATTGCTAATGCATAGGATTTGGAGTGCGGTCAGAAACCTCTTTGTCACACAGCTCAGTAAACGTCTACTGCATCATCACTACCCCGTTCATATAAGTAACCTCACCCAGTAATTATGAATTTAAATAGATGCCTGCCAATCCTCTTTCAAGTGGACACGGATCCTCCTGCTACAATCTTGGCCCTACACGTCCGCCAAATGATGTTCTGATCCAAATCTGATCACTCACCTGCTTACAAGATCCCATACTCAACCCTCCTGCACCAACCCCACAAGAAAAATTTCCAGCTCCTTGGTATGCACTTCTGCCTCCCCCAGGGGCCTCCCAGTACCCTCTCCTACCCCAGCAGCATCAGCTCAAAGAGGGCAGCAGGTGGTGAATGGCCATGCCCCTTGGCTCTACTTGGCTTGATCACACTGAATAGCAAAGCCCAGTTCAGGAGTCCGCTCTCCCCAGTACTTCGGGAGATTTTCCTCTGCAGGGCCAGGTCGCATCTGCATACCAAGCTCTCTGGCTCCATGCTCCCATCACACAAACAAACTATTCTGACAAAGGTGAACCTTGACCGCCTGAGGCCAAATTCAAGACACTCTGGGTCCCCATATCCTTTGATCCGTCTGCAACATGCGACCCTGGGGATGCTCCCTCCTTCAGGCTCTCCCATTTCTTCACTTATGCGATTTCTCCACTCTTTTGGTGCTTCTGACACCTCCTCAACAGCTTTAGCTCAGACACTTTTGCATGTTTCCTCACCTTCAGATGTATTGAAATGGTGATTTTTCTCTTGGAGTCTGCCTTGCCAACAGAATAAAGAACAGTGTTGATCATCCTGGCTTTGCAGACAGATAGCCATGAATTCAAACCCTGGCTCTGCTGTCGGGATAGCCAGGTATATCTCCGGGCCTCAATTTACTCATCTGGAAGATGAAAAGTAATAATACCTAACTCATAGAGCTGTCAGTAGCCCGGGGTGAACTGAGGTCCTAAAGCTCCTGACACATGGTCTGAGCTCATAAGGGGTCACAAGTCACTGAATACCCATGAGCTGATGGATCCCAGCCCAGATTCCTGCCTGTCCTTGGACTCAGCTCCCTTGTGGCCTCCGGACCTGTGGACTCACGTCATCCACCCTGACTGCCCAGTTCCTCTCCCCCCCGCCCCAGCTTCATCTACTAATTCACCCAAGGGAACAGCTGATTTCCACTGCAACCCATCTCTCCCTCTCCACATTACCTAAAAGCCCCAATTCTTCCAATTCCATTTGCTCCAGGACACAGCAAATCCTCACGATGACCAGGGTTAGCACCCCTCCCAGGTTATGGAAGAGACCACCGAACATCACGGCACTTTCCAGGAGGTGCCACGCTTTTCCATTTCAGGGCCTTTGCACATGAGGGTCTCAATGCCCAGGGCTCCCTCCCAGTCTTTATGTGACTAGTGAGCCCCTCTTGCAGGTAACCTGTCCTGATGCCTCCCGGGTGAGGGGAGGGCATCCTTGCTCACGCTCTGCTGTCCCGTTTGGGACGTCACTCTCTTGACTTGCATCTCTAACTCCCACAGTCCGCTGTGAACAATTTGAGTTCATGTCTCTTTCTCCTTGTTCTGCCAGAGTTCCTAGAGCACTGCTGAGGAGAGCCAGAGCCCAATGTCCCCTGGATGAGTACATTAACAAGTTTATAAACGCATAAACAGAGGACCAGGGATGACAGTGATCTGCTTCACCAGGGGGGATATGTATGGGAACTCCATGGGAGGGAAGCCACACATTCCCTCGTGAGGAGGATGACATTAGGGAAAGTTTTAGTGGGTAAGGAAAAGGGGGAGCAAATGCTCATCTGTGAGGGTTCTATTTAGGGGAAGAACTTTTGTCATGGAGTTGTGAATATGTTTGTTTGAGAAAGTACCCCTCCTGCCTGCCCATCATTGGCCGGGAGGATTGAATTCCCAATAGGTCATCCTCTTATTATGTATGGAAGAGATGCAGCGGGTGGCCAGCAGCAAGGAAAGCAAGTCCGAGTCTGATTTGCCCTTGACAGCAGGACTCTACTTCTGCTGTTGGCAGAAGTAGAGTATTTCCGGAAGGAGTCACACGGACCTCACAACATCTGAACACCCAGCCCGGTCCCAAGGAAACAAACATGCCTGGTGGGCTAGAGACAGAATGCCCAGACTCTGGGGTCCAGGCATCCCCGAGAGAACCCCTCCCTCTGGCCACTGGCCAAGCATGCGAACCTGAGCAGCCGCTGAGCCTACCCGAGCCTCTGCTTCCTCTGCAGTGGACGGATAATACTTCTTGTCAAATTATGGGATTATGAGAGGTTATTTGTAACGATACCGAATTTTAAAATTTTCCTCTCCAGGGAAATTCTGGTTGACTCCAGTGGGTTGAGACAGAATTCAAGAGATGGCTTCATCAAATGAAAGGAAAGAGAGTTTTTCAAAGCAAGCCGAGAATTTCACCTTTTGGGGGAACACAGAGTGCGTTGGTGAACACAAAGAGCCGCCTCTTTTTAGGAAGAGCAGGAAAGGGCCAGCCTCCTACTGGGGACACCCCTTTTCCCAAAAGTCCCCAAACAGTAACTTCAGAGACCTGAATGTCAGCGAGTGGGACTGGTGGAGGCATGGAGACCCCAGCATTGGCAGGAGGGGAGATGGTCAGACTTCCGCGGCTCCTAAGAGCTCCTCACACTGAAGGAGTGGAGATCTACTGCCTGATGCCACAAAGCCCCTGAGTCCAAGTTGAATTCCTTGGAGCTCCGGACTGCGCCTTTCGCAGGGGTTCAGGAGGAGAAGGAAGAGAGATCTGGCAGTGAGGACTGTTAGGCTGAAAGTCCTGTCCTTCCTCACTGTGTCAAATGCTCAACCACGGTATTAACCTCCATTAACATTACCAGGGACTTAGAAGCATGAGAAGCAGCAAAATTTAGTCATCTTCAGGGTAACTGGGTTTTGTTATCAAGCGTGAAACATGTCCTAACTTTAAAATAAATGTCATGACAAATTCTAAATAATAAAATGCATTCTAATTTTTTTAAAAAATAAAACAATGTTCAAGAAGAGAGCCCTGGTTAAGTAACTTATGGTTGAACCCTGTAAGGGAATCCTTTGCAGTGATTATACGTGATGTAAAGGAATGCACAGGGTTACAGGAAGTGTTCCCAACAGGAAAAGAGAAAAAATAGAGAACAAACTGGTCTATTACATTTTTGTAAAGGAAAACACTTGTGCATATAAAATAGTGTTTGCTCAGTGAAAGAAAAGGGAGGGAGGGAGGGAAAGAGAGGGAGAGGAAGAGGGGGAGGGAAAGGGAGGGGGGGGGAGGGGGAGGGGGACAGGGGAGGGGAGGGGGAGGGGGGGGAGGGGGCGGGGAGGGAGAGGAAGAGGAGGAGGAAGGGGGATGGGTAGGGAGGGAAAAGAAGAGCTGAAGGGACAGGGAAGGGGAGGGAGGGAGGGGTGGGGAAAAGGAGAGAGATGGTGGGAAGGAATTTTGATTATAAAAGTAATATGTGTATTGTGAAAAATGAGGAAAAGTACAAGATGAAACTGTCACCATGATTCCTTCACCAGGCAACATTATCTTATTTGTGCCTATGTGTGTAATTAAATGTTTAAAATGAGGAAATCTGATGAAATGCATTTTAAAATTGCTTTTGAGCCATGTTGGACAACCAATGGGACCAAACAAGAGCCATTAAGGACCTCGCTCCCTTATGCCTTCTACTCCGGCCCAAGATCTATTCAAAGAACCTTCCAGAAAAGGAACATCTGTGATTTAGTATAGCTCTATTGACTATATTTCACAAGAGTCCCCAAAACAATTATTTCTTTAGAAATGTACTGTGCATTGGAAGGTGCTCAAAGAGTAGACTTACGTGTGCTCACCACACACACACACCCACAGAGCAGCAACTACGGGAGGTGACGGGTGCCTTAACTAACCTTATTGTGATCCTTTCACAATATAAACATAGGCCAAATCAGCACACGTACACCTTAGGCTTACATAACCTTACAGGTCAATGATCTCTCAACAAGGCTGGAAACAAAAAGAAAGGTGGCATTTTTACTTTGGAGATCCCAAGTATGAGGTAAAGAACAGGAAGCAGGATTTCCCCCATTGAGGCCAATCTGAATCGGCATGGCGTCCACTTGGTTTTCCACTGGCAACTTTAAAAAAATTTTTTTTTAAGATTTTATTTATTTGAGAGAGAGAAGGAGAAAGAGAGAGAGAGCATATGAGCATGGGGAGGGGCAGAGAGAGGAGAGAGAGAAGTAGACTCCCTGCTGAGCGAGGAGCTTGATTCGGGGCTGGATGCAGGGCTGCATGCAGGGCTCGATCCCAGGACCCTGAGATCATGACCCAAGCTGAAGTCAGATGCTGAGCCAACTGAACCACCCAGGCGCCCCTAAAATAATTTTAAAACCAAGAGGCCTTTACTTCTTCCTGGGGGATTAGTTGTGGTGACTATTAAATCACCCGCTTAAAACATAGGAAGGAACACCCAATTCAGATTCCGGCCAGATCAGCGGGCCACTTCAGGCCGTCTTGACTAGCCCTGCAAGGTCTGGACCTCAGTTTAACTAGGAGCTTTACAAATATCACCTCATTGGTTTCTAATGTGATCCTGTAAAACCAGTGAAGTAATGGAGACCAGAGGTTAGCATCTTGCCCATGGGCACCTGGCTAATAACAGAAAATACAGAATCCGAATCAAGATCTGTGCCTGCACTCCTTTCCCTCTACCACCTTCGAGACCAGAGGCCTTTCGCTCCCCTGAGAGGCCTTGGCAAGAACCACTTGAGTTCAAAACTAGAAAGGGCCACACTGCCCAGGGGCTCCTGCCTCACCTCTGACTCCCCCTGTGGGTGGCCCTGAGCTCACCAGAAGCATGTTAATCTCTACAGGCCACACTGAGCCCCCTGGAAGGGGCTCTTCTTCACAGACCTGCTGAGCCTGCCTCAGCCAGGGGTTAAGAGGATAAAAGGCTTAAAGCAGCAGGCTCAGCAAGTCACAGATTTAAAGGTAAAAGAAGAAAAAATGGGGCAATTGTTGACAGGAATGTGGATTTGCTAGAAAAATAATCCAGGGTCTCCCAACTACATGAATACTTGAGTAACGATCATAGGAATAATTCTAATAATGCCTTTTTACTGGGAAGGGGAGATCAAATTTTTTATTAAAACAACAATTATGGAATTTTATTCTTAGAGACCGTGGAGCTGACCCACACTCCCTGTGCTAGATGGAACCCTTGACTCTGAGGGATAAAAATCCTGATTCACACTGACTTATACAGGAGTGAAGGGAATCTGTGTGTTTGCACATGTGTAGAGTCATGGGCCTGAAATGGTGCATTAGATCCATGGTTTCTACGCCGTGAAGATCGGACCCACTGGCCATTCATCAGGGCACACACTCTGTCTCTGCAGCAAATGCACCCATCAAGGCCCTGGAGATACTCACCGGCAGGTTCGCACATACCCTGCCCTCCCAGAACCATCTTGGCCTCTCCTTACCCAGGAAAGCTGGACATCCAATGGAGCTTTCAACCCTTTATAATCCCTACTCCCTTTCAAAAATGAGGGAATGAATGAAAAGGATGGTTACTTATTTTAATAAGAAGAAAAGGATTGTTTCTGACAGAACCAGATAAATCAATTAATTGATCTCTGGCAAGCAAAGATAATTGCATTTCTGAGTCTATTAAGGCACATCAGGGCTGGTTAACTCATTTCACAGGGAGCTGGCTGTCGCCGGCCATTAGACTATGATGGGGACATCAAGGCATAAACACAAGATGGCATTTTCTTTCAGAAATCCCTTGACTTACGACTCATCCATTTTCACTCTCATAGAGAAAAGGCAGGTGAGTTTGTTCAAAGGGGATTTCAATCCTAATAGTTCCGTGAGTGTCTGACCTTAGACATCAGATCTGATAATACTGATTGTAGGTCTTTGTGTGGGTAGGACAGAATGTATCTGTAACCATCTGAAACCTTGGGGCAGAGAATCTCCTAAGTGAGATTGTAGAGAAGGCATGTAAGAAAGGCCAGGAGATGAATCACAACGTCAGAGAAAACCTTCGCTCAGAAAGAAAGCCAGTTTGGGGCACCTGGGTGGCTCAGTCATTAAGCATCTGCCTTCGGCTCAGGTCACGATCCCAGAGTCCTGCGATCGAGCCCCGCATCAGGCTCCTTGCTCCGTGGGGAGCCTGCTTCTCCGTCTCCCACCCCCTGCTTGTGTTCCCTCTCTTGCTGTGTCTCTCTCTGTCAAATAAATAAAATCTTTAAAAAAAAAAAAAAAAGGAAAGAAAGCCAGTTTGATGTAAAGCTTTGTCTGAATTAAAATAAACTTGAAAACATTTTCGAGGACAAGTGTTGGCTCCCTTGGGAATGAAGGCTCACACGCTCCTAAGTATAAATGAGATATTAATAAATTGATAACTACAAATATTCACATAGTGGGGGGGGGTTATACTTATATACTTGATACTTGTTCACCTAAGTATTTCCTTATGAGAAAACTGTTGCAAATGAAGTAAGACCTTCCTTTCTGCTTTCCAGCTTCCAGAATCCACACTGGAAAGCTAACACGGAATCTCCATGGGCTCTTGAGTAGGAGGCATCCATGTGCAAAGGGAGGCAAGGTCCAGTCTTCTACTGGGGAAGCAGAGATGCCACAGTCCTGCTAAGAAGGAAGGGACCTGGGTCTATTCTTTTTGGCCGAAGAGGTCTCCAAGCAAAGCCAAGGTTATTCAGCGTCTGGACTCTTCCCTTGGTCCTAACCCCATCATTCTCCACCTGGAACCACCTGGGAAACTTTACTAGTGCTGGTGCCTGGGGCCCACCCTAAAAATTGCTATTTAATTAGCCTAGAGGATAGATTTTTTGGTTCTGCAGATGACTGTAGCACACAGTCTAGGTTGATACTGTCATAGAGACTTCCTGTGCTGTTCTCCCAGACTCAGCTGGAGAACATGGGAACACATGGTTATCTGAGCCTCATGACCAGTGATTCCGACTTGGTCAGTCTGGGACAGGGCCACAAGTCTGCAACTCTAACAGCGGTGTAATGGGGATGCTGTAGCCCACAGGCCACACTCTGAGATGCACTGATGTAAATAGTACGTTAGGAATTAAGAACTGTTTTCTCACTGTTGGTATCATTTAACAAAGATCCATGTGACGCCCATCTGAGTTGCAGGAAGTTCTCAAAGAAGCAGAAAGTTCCACCAGGGCCAATACAAGCTTTTAAGGATCTCCGAGGAGATGCCAGGCTCTGTGCCAGGCCAGACGCAGGCCATATAAAGTCAGGTAAGATCGGGTCCTTAGCCTTAAGAAGCCTCAAGCCAGTTGACGAGAAGACAAAGCCAGACAGGCCATCACCACCATTCCCTTCTGCAGCCCAGCCCTGTCCCCCACCACTGCCGTCTCAGAACGTCTGTGGCACTGACATTAACATCCCTGTAATCACCAGTCTAACAAGAGACAGGCTGCGATAAGTTCTGTGACCCTCCACTCCCCCCTTCTTACTCTCCACTTCCCCATGGCCTTCCGGATGGATTCTGTTTCCTGACCACTGAGCCATTCTGTGGTCCTCCCCTCCCAGGTCCCCTGCACGGCTGGTTCCCACCCACCTTTCAAGCGACAGCTCTGTGTGATCTCCTCCTGGGACACCTTCTCTGACCCTGCCCACAGAGTGGCTTCCCCCTGTTGTTTCTCTTCATAGCATCCCAAGACTGTCTTTGTCACAGAATTTATCCCACATGGTGGTCATTTCCTCTGTGTGTATCTGCCTCCCTCGTTAGCTGGTAAACACTCTGTGGGCAGAGTCTCTCACCTTCATGTTTCTAGAGCCTATTACCACAGCATATGCTTACTTGTGCTTAAAGTAATGACTATGTCAGTGGATGGCGGAATAAAACATATGAGAGACAGGCTTTTAAAAATATGGGAATGAGGGATTCCTATAAACTGGGCTGAATACAGTATATAAATATCAGTAAACCAAGAGTCTGGACAGGAGATTATATTTAAGCTAGAACTTAATAGGGTAGAATCTTCAAGGTAGATATTACAAGGAGGAGGGTCAAGAATGATCTGAGCACAGACAATAAAGTGCAGAAGTTTAAGGTCAAACCATTCAGGTTTTAAACACTAAGCTGGATGAGAGCATGAGCAAGCTGGAGGGTTGTAAAGAGGAAAGCGAGGTGGTCACATCAGTATTAGTAGTAATGACAATTTAGATAGTGTCTACTACATACCAGGCGCCATGTTAGCTGCTCTACATATATTAGCTCATGCAATTAATACCATAAGACTTCTGATTACCCCGTGAGACTGTGTCATCACCATTTTACAGGTGACAAAATGGTGGCTCAGAGTGTTTTAAAGGGACATTTTCATGCTCTCAGAGCCTACAAGGGGCAGAGTGTAGCTTCACATTCAGGTCTGACCCCCAAGCCAGGCTCCCCAGTGTCTCCCTGCCCCTGCCCTTTTTGTCAGGATGAGTCTTGCTGCCAAGCACGGGTTGACAATTCACAATGCCTGTTGACTGGTTTCAGGAGATGCTTTTCCTTGGAGAATTTGCTTCAGTCAATATAGACTTTGGATAAATGCAAGTTGACTGTTTGCTCACAGTAAACATCACCAAAAGGCAATATACGTTCTGGGACTAGAAAAACCATCCACAAATGTAAACGTGCTAGAAGCAAGCAATCCCTGATCAGGGCAGAATCTCATGTAATACTCTCAGTTCTGCATACATGTGGTTCTGACACAACATCTCACAATGAACCAAGAGGGACTGTCTACCTGGCCAGAAAGGGCAATGATGATCTAGAACGTCGGGATGGAGGTACAAGGGGCATGTCTCATTATCTGGAGAAACTGCTGGAATGTGGATGCCCACAGGCAAGTGCAGTCTGAGGAAGGGCACTTGCCTTCCTTTGCAACCCCTATCTCTAATTTCTACCACCCAAGGGCCTTTGGAGCACATCCTCACACCCAAAAATGGGCCAGCCTCCCCAAACGCTGCCTTCTTTTTCTTCAATGACACATGGAAATCCTCCATTTTCTTTCACGTGGGACACACCTCACCCACTAGGCTTGAATCGCAATCACCTCCCCGCAGAGTGTTTGCTGGGTAAAGTAACGACATCTCTCTGTGAGCATGGCTCCTGTGGGGTTCAGAGCGGGAAAATCCTTGGTGATCGAGCAGCATGGACCACACCTGGAAGATGCAGAATCCTGGCTGGTACCACACCTGGCCTGTCCATGGCTCTCTGCAGCCTGGACCCAGAGGACTGGGGACTCTTAACTTCAAGTTATTACTACTGACAGGGCTCTAGAGATCTAAGAACCCACTCCATTCCCCTAAGAGGTCTGACTGCCTTCATCCAAATGATGCCCCAGCCTGTTCATGGCCATGGCTGCTATGAAGCCCACCGCAAGCATATTGATCATAAGATTATGCCCTCATCCACATCAAAGTACTATCACCATGAAGTGCTCGCATGGAAAGCTGGAAGAAATTTGTGAGAACCCTTGTTCCACTAGACCCAAGGTCACCAACTACCAGTGATTTCATACTTACAGTAAAAACATCTTCAAGCATGCAACCCCAGTATACATATATTTATTTATAAATATACCTGCACGACGGCGTACTCCTATGCAATATGCATTGTAAGTATAGAAAAGGATCTTTTAAAAGATGAGATAAGGAATGTAATAATCCATGTTTTAAAAATCAATTCTTTTTTATATTAAAGGAACACATAACCTTTTTGCTGTTATTAAAAATATGCATATTACAGTGATTCGATGTTCTGGTTTTAATTTAGTTTAATGAAATATTAGACTTTGGTGGTGAGCATGGCTACACAAGAAAACTCCCCAAAACACACAGACCTAGAGGATCTTAGGCTGGCTGAGTGGGTCATGGTTTCCACACTCGTCTTGTAAACTCCTTAACCAACTGGACAGGGCCCTTTTCTAGTTCTGGATGTGTCCCTTGAAATGTCCTGCTAATGGTGACGATTTCATACAAGACTTAGTCAGTACCTGAAGGCCCAGAATACCATAGGATAAGGTGTATTATGAACAATTATGGTTACAAATCCATATATCAAATAATTCTTTAAATAAGTTCAAATTTCTCATCCTACTTATTTTTTAATCTGATCAGCTTGTCATTCAATCTCAGTGTGTGTGTGAACAGGCTTGTGCAGGAGAAGACCAGTGTGGTTCTGTCATTTCCTGCTGTTTGCAATACTTTCATTAGTAATATTACCTTCAATTAATAATTGCTTTACAGTATTTGTTTTTAAGGCACTTGCTATTTTATGGCGGTTAGTGTAGTTAAAGGTAGAAAACAATTTACAGATGTGCATAACTGCCCAGTCCAAACTATAGTATTTTGCAACATGAGGGTGATGTCATCAACTCATCTGTGCTGTGGGACACCCTCTTTGATTTGAGGCCAGAGTTACTGAGTAGAACTCACGACTGTGTGCCACATGGACACAAAAGATTTCCAGGGTCAGCCTGGATTCTAATTATTAATGGAGCTTGATTTCTCTCTGATTTTTGATGAGAACAATTATGTTAAGTGGAAGTTTTAGTATTTTCTTCCCACATCCTGATGGGTGTTTTGTGCAGCCCTGGGGAGAAGGCAGCTCACTTTGGAGGTCAGGCTTACATCACAGAAAACAAGCAACTCAGCCCCAGATCCCCCCTCTGCCATGTTAGAGCTGCGGATTGTTCCACCACCCTGATCCCAAAATATCGGGCAAAATAAAGATACTGTCACTCATGCTATGGTTGGTGATGAGGATTTAGAAAATAATCAGTAGAAGTGTCTAACACTCTGATAGACACATGACATTCTCAAACATGAAGAGCAGAATGGGGGGTACCAAAGGGTACATAACCATTCCACGTGGTTATTATTTGCGGTGACCCTGAGAGGGAAGTCTATCCTGAAGACCTATTGAGATCACACATGCACATGGAAAACCTCCTGTTTTGCTCTGTTAACCAAAGGGGCTCTAGGAAGCAGAAACCAAGCCATGACTCAGGAGGCGGGGCCCCAAGCCAGACTCTTCTCACTCTGCCACACAACTTCTGATCAAGTGAGGCGGGGCAGACCGATGGTGATGAGCTTCTGGAGGATGCACAGAGCTTTAGTTCCTCAAAACTCAGCTCCAGAATCCCGACCAGAACCCTTCATGGGCCCGGTCCCTGGAACATAGCTGGCCCCAGGATCACTGCCTGTACCCCACACCACCTGATTCAGGTCATCTACCAAAATGGTCTGGTCACCGAATCACACCTCATGTAACAAGGGGCCATCATATACAAGAGACACTGGAAGCATGACCTTCAGAACGATCCTTTTGAAACTGGAGCCTGACCCGGGTGGCAGATGGTAGAAGTGTGAAATGGTCTCTACTTCTCCGCCCTGAATCCAGACCGTCCTTGCACTTGGCTTTGGCCAGCAGAAGGCCACAGAAACCCCCCTCTGTGAGTCCGAGGCTAGCTAGCAAGACATTGTGTGTGTTTCCACTCCGCTTGGAGGGCTTAGCTGCCGCCTCCCAGCCTAGGGCCCAGTCCTGGAGCAAACCACGGTGAGGGTGGCCAGGCCTGCTCCAGCTCAGCAGAACTGCCCAACTCGAGCCGGGCTCAATCTGCCTGCCCTCAGAATCAGGAGCTAAATGGAAAGCTGCAGTTTTAAGCCACTACGGTTAAGGGTGGTTTGTTATGCAGCAAAAACAAACCAATAGATGGAACCACCTAAAAGCATAAAGTTGACCCAAAATCAAAATGGCTGCCCTGATGCTTTAGCTAAGCTCAACTTTAAAGTAACCTTCTTCCCCTCTTCTGCAAACCTCCCCTCCTCCCTTCTTGGACTTGCCTTTCAGGAACTCGGTACGGTTCTGAAAACGACCCATAACCAACAAGGAGGCTGGCAGCTTATCCACGGTTCCTGGTGGAACCAGCTAGATCCTGTACTTCCCAATAAAATGCCCCAGCCCCTTCCTCTGGGAAGCCTTGCGGTTTTTTGAAGGCCATGGGCAGCCTCCTTTGCCCAGCACCGCAATAAAACTATTGTTCTTCTTCACCCCCAACTCTGTCTTGGAGTTATATTTTGGCTCTGGAGCATGGAGGTCAACTTTCCACAACATGGAAAACCTCCTGTTTTCCTCTGTTAACTTGAGCACATCACAAATTCAGTTTCTATGAACTTAGGTTTCCTTGTCTGTAATCCCGGGAAAGCAGCAGCTGCCACTGGGAGTACACAGAGTCCTGCTGTGGGACTGGATGCTTCACATAACCATTCCACGTGGTTATTATTTGCGGTGACCCTGAGAGGGAAGTCTATCCTGAAGACCTACTGAGATCACACATGCACAATACCAAATTCAGAACACATCCACAAACACCTCAAGCAACTACATTTTAGTTCTGTATTTAAAGAGGACATCACAAATTTTTAGTTCTTGAGAGATCTAGGCACAGGTTTTATGACAAGCAGTTTTTGGGAGATGGGCCCTCCAAATATTGATCATGCAGGCACCTTTTTTCTCAGAGCTACACAAGCAAGCTTCATTTCCGATAAATTTAAAACTGACTGATGTACGTCATGGGAAGAGCAACCCAGAAGAGAGGATGTGGACGGAAGTGCAAGAGGGAGGGGAGAAATGAGCATCCTCAAATCTGTCAATATATGGATGATTTTCAACTGTACTAAACTTTTGGATGCTCCACTTGGCAGGAAAAATAATGAAAATCCTTTCCTCAATTAATCCAGAATGTCCTACAACCTGTCCTTACCACCTCTACCTCCTGCCAGGAGAAACACACACACACACACACACACACACACACACACACACACACACACAGGACCCTTGACCAACGATGGGGTTCAAGGTATCCACCCACACCCACAGAGTCGAAAATCATGTAGGGCTTTGGACTCTCCAAAAACTTAGCTACTACTAGCCACTTCTACTACTTCTGTTGACCAGAAGCCTTACTGATCCCATAAACAGCCAAGTACACATATTTTGTATGCTGAATGTATTATACACTGTATTCTTTCTTACTCTAAAGTAAGCTAGAGGAAAGAAAATGTTATTGAGCAAATCATAAGGAAGAGAAATGACATCCACAGTGCTATGCTGTATTTATAAATCCATGTACAACTGGACCTGCATAGCTCAAACCCATGTTGTTCAAGGGTCAACTGTATACACATATGCGTACACACACCAATAGATATAGTGATGCATACTTACCCTCTCTGAAAGAGATCCACATTATAAAATTTATGTAGCTCTACAGAAAACTCAACCGTTCCTTGTACTTCAGACATGATCTTTTTGGTTCATTACCTGAAAAACAAGAGAGAAATTAACAGCTTGAGAGATCCCATCAGCCAAACACAGAGAGCCTGGGCTTCCACAAGGGGAACCCAATGCACCTCACCCCTGGGAGCATGGTGCATCCACTGGATGTCATCCCTCAGAGGTTCCTTTTACAGGAAAAGACACAGAGACAGAAGACGCACTTAACGTCGTCACTCAGCTCACTCCTGGAAGGACCAGACTTGGACCCAGTTATCCTAATCCTAAAGCAGGGCTATGCCATTCCTTATCTGTCCGTGCTGTGGATGCAACAGCTGCCCAGCCATGAGCATATGGCCAATGGCCAATGGAGCAAGAGTCCCTGGCTCTTCCACTTTCTACCTGTGTGACCCTGAGCAGGTCACTTAACTTCTCCTCTATAACACGAGCCCTGATAATAGCACAAAACTGATAGAGGATGGACAGATTAAACGCATCTACCACACAGAGCACTCTGCACAGTTCCTGACATGCATAATGATTAATAACAGTAATTGAAAATGACTTGATCATTGTTAGTATAAATGCCATCTCGAAAGTGCTAAGGGACTTGGGGTGGCAATTCTGGATGTGCTTTCTACTGAGCCCGGGAAGCCAAGGGAGTGGGTGTCCTTGCCCAGATGTTGAACCCCACTTGACAGGATGCTCATTTTCAAAGTTGGAGGCCTTAGGGCCAATAACAAGAGGGCTGCATGGGGAAGATGGGAGGGAACAAAATTAAAATAGTCCAAGTCTAGGTTGAGAAACGAACCAAGGGGAAGAAAGACTCAAAGCAGGCTGAACTTTCTGAGGATATGAGATTGTCTGGACACCAGTGATTTGGAGGAAGGGAAAGAAACTGACTTTTATGGAGCACCTACTATATTCTTGGTGCTGCATAAAGTATTTTCTGTAAGTTGCCCAGTTTTGTCCAAGAAGAATTTTGTGATAAAAGGTCCTTGCCCCATAATGCAGATGAGGAAAAGGATCAGAGAGGCTCTAATCTGGACCCACTTTCCTCATCTAGAATGCTCTAGTGGTGTGTACTTTGGAAGGGGTCTGCACTTTCTCCAAGCCTCAGTTTGCCACCATGTGTAATGGGGTGATACAAGCTACCTAGGAGGAGTCCCCATAGGACAGGAGGTAATTACTTGCAATGAGCAGGTTCTTGCTGGGTGGCAGTTGGCATGAACTTGGGGAAGGGGAGAATGAGAGAGAGGGAGCACGGAAGCTAAGAGGAGATCCAGTCTCTCCTAGCTGGCACCCAGGTCTCCTTTCAAAGCCCCTCTTCCTTCTGCTCCCCTGATGCCTCAATGACCAGAACACCAGCACTGGGGTTCAGAGCGCAACCTCGCTGTAGCCAGTGGGGCCCTGCTAGGCCAGCTCCCAAGAATAAGAGCACAAGAGATTAATGTGGCCTTAACTCTGCATCTTGGCTCCGGCAAGGGTGCCACGCAGGGAAACATTTCTGAAGATGCAGAATTCCACTGACCAGATTAAAATGCAGCAGATCCCAGAACACAGCCTCTATAAATCCTGCAAGACGGAATTTCAAGCTGACGCGCCCAGAGATGTCTGGCTCACAAAATGTGCTGAAATCCTATCTCCCTAATGGGAGAGCCCTCGAGGTGCACACCTGAGCCGGTCAAGGTCAGAAACCCACCCCTCGGTTTCAACGTCAAGGCACTTCCAGTAAGAGCTGAACTGAGGGTGAGCAAATAAAGCCACTCTGCACCTAATTTCATTATCACGTTAAACACAGGGACGGCTGTCTCTTCCCTAATTCCCTGCCCCGCGCTCAGTCTCAATCCTTGAAATACCGCAGAGCCAGCAAAGCCATCTGACCCCTGCTTGTGGTTTCCAGTGTCAATAATTCCTGACCTTCCCTGGTCCCCGACTCTGGGAGGATGCTACAGAGTAAGGAACAGAGGGAGAGCAAGAACACCACACACTAACATTCCAGCCTACTGCACGCCAAACACTGCTCGGGGGGCTCATACGCATTTCATGCACTGCATAAAACATCTCTGCGGTAGTCCTGGCCCCGGGTCACCCAGGAGACAGCAGCACCTTACAGAAGAACAGCACTGACCCAGGAGCTCCAGGTGCTAGTTTTCCACCTCTGGCCCTTACTGGTAGAATGGCTGGGACAGTGTTTTTCTAGGGAATTAGTATTTAGAAGAAAAAAATACTTAATGCATGGAGAATACCCGGCAAAACATTGTCTTCTCCTGGGAAGATGCACCCTCCTGTCCTATTGCTCAGGACGAATTAGCTAGAGCCTGAAACATGTAAATGCAAACACAGCTTATTGGTGGAAAGCTGCCTGTTCCTTTTTAAGGCCATGTGATTCATTATAACCCAAATACCCAGTTAGACCATGAGGAAAATGAGCTCACATTTAAAATACCAGTTTTACAATATGGAGGTTCCTCAAAAAATTAAAAACAGAAAGACCATATGATCCAGTAATTCCATTGCTGGGTATTCACCCAAAGAAAATGAAAACACTAACTCAAAAAGATATATGCACTCCTATGTTCATTACAGCATTATTTATAATAACCAAGATAGGGAAGCAACTCAAGTGTCCACTGATGGATGAATGGATAAGGAAGGCACGGTATATACTTGCAGCAGAATATTACTCAGCTGTAAAGAAGAATGAAATCTTGCCATTTGCAGCAATATGGATGAAGCTAGCAGATATTACCCTAAGTGAATTAAGTCCAACAGAGTAAGACAACAGATGGTTTCACTTATATGTGGAATCTAAAAACAAATGAATACACAAACAAAAAACCGGAAATATCTCACAAATATAGAGAACAAACTGGTGGTTGTCAGAGGGGACAGGTGAAATAGACAACAGGGATGAAGAGGTACAAACTTCCAGATATAAAATACATAAGTCGCAGGGGTGGATGGTACAGCATAGGAAACACTGTCATGACATGTGGTGACAGATGATGGCCACACTCATCACAGTGAGCACTGAGTCAGGTACAGAATTGTTAAGCCATTCTGCTGCAGACCTGAAGCTAATGTAACATTGTACGTCAACTACACTGCCATAACAAATATACAGAATAAAATAAAATATGCTTTAAAACTCCATTATGGGGCACGTGGGTGGCTCAGTCAGTTGAGTGTCTGACTCTCGGTTTTGGCTCAGGTCATGATCTCAGGGTCATGGGATCAAGGCCTGCATTGGGCTCTGCGCTCAGCACAAAGTCTGCTTCAGATTCTCTTACCCACTCTCTCTTTATCTCTCATTCAAATAAATAAATACAATCTTAAAAAAAAAAAAAACCTCCATATTGGTTTTACTGGTAATTGTACTTGATCCAATCAGCAGAAATTGCAGGAATCTGCAGGAATCTTAACCATTGGCTTGGGTCCCAACTGCCTCCTCTGCCCTCTCTATCTGAGGACTAGGGAGAGCATATTAAGAGGAGTGGTCTACACATGTGGCCCGAGGTCAACAGCCTTAGCATCACTTGTTATGAAAGCAAAGTCTTGGATCCCACCCCAGACCCACAAAACCAGAAACTGTAGGGACAGGATGAGACCCAGGAATCAGTGTCCATGCCCTCCAGGGAATGCTGACGCCAACACTCCTTTGAGAACCACGGGTGTAGAGACTGGAGGTTAGAGTTACCTGGGCCTGAGATCACTAGCTCCCTGGGAGCCGCCTGACCTTGGACCCATTGCTTTGCTGGATCTCTGTTCCTCGGTCGTAAAGGAGTACCGGCCCCATAAGGTAGTTTTCATGATCAACAGAGATAAAGCACAGGAAGTGCCCAATATGAGGTTAGAGCGTATGCACGCAATACAGGCATTTTTAAAAATATAGGCCAGACTTTATTTTTAAAATGTCCCATTAGGCAGGAAGATGCCAGCTCTGTGGGAGAAAGTGCCACACAACAGTTTTCGTAAACATACAAATGGCTCAAAGAGCGGTCACGGCAATAGCCCCGTCGCCCACGTGGTGGAATTCATTGGCTTCTCAAAATACAAAGTGTATGGACTATTAACGGGTACACCGTTAATCATAACAAATAACCCAAACCTTCCACATGCACATGGCAGACACGTGACACACGCTCAGTGCACTCCACACTCACGTTACACTCACACACCCGTGCACACTCAGATACAAACACAGATACACACACATAATACACGCAAGCCAACATGCCACAGTCACCATACACGAGATGCCCATGGCACATACCGCGCCACATGCAACACGCAACACACGTGACCCACGGAACACACACAGGCACCATACCCACCCCACGCACACCGGACATCTCTGCGCTAACCTCCTACCACAACCACTGTCACCTCCAAAGCTGGAGACTGCAATCATTTGACCACATCTGGGGTGGTCCTGAGAAGCTCAACTCCCAACGTGCATTTCCTGACAGCCTGCTGCATGTCCAGGTGCTGCGCCTCGTGATCTTAGGAGCTGACCTTGTCCTCACAATGCTCAGGACTGGGACAAGGCAACCAAGTGCCATTCACAAGGAGCATGATGAGGACGGGGAGAAAGAGACCTGGATGCTCGGGGAAGGCGCCCCTGGGAAGGCAGACTTCTGAGTGACGGGGTCATGCCTGGTCCAGGGTCATCCACGAAAACCTCCCTCTGCTTAGAAAGCGAGAAGGGACCCATGCACCCCGATGTTTACAGCAGCGTTATCCGCAAGAGCCAAACAATGGAAACAGCTCAAGTGTCTGTCCACAGACAAATGGAGAAAGGAGACATGGTGTATATATACAATGGAATATTACGCAGCCACCAGAAAGGATGAAATCTTGCCATTTGCAATGACATGGACCGAGCTAGAGAGCATCATGCTAAGTGAAGTCAGTCAGTCAGAGAAAGTCAAATACCGTATGATTTCACCCATATGTGAAATTTTGGAAACACAACAAATAAGCAAAGGAGAAAAAAGAGAGAGAGACAAACCAAGAAACAGACTCTTAACTCTAGAGAACAAACTGGTGGTCACAGCGGGGAGGTGAGTGGGGGATGGAGGAAATAGGGGATGGGTATTAAGGAGGGCGCTTGCTGTGATGAGCGCCAGGTGTTGTACGGAAGTGTTGAATCACTATGTTGTGCACCTGAAACTAATATTACACTGTACGTTCACTAACTGGGATTTAAATAAAAACTTTAAAACAAAAAGCAAGGAGAACCCCCCAGCAGGTTGTCAGGGCCTCAGCCCACCTGGCGTCGGCACACCTGCCCTGCTATCCCGCCCACACGGAGTAAGGCTCCTCCCCCAGCAGCCTGCACCCGGGTGGGGGCACCTTGCACCTGGAGACCATGATTTAGGGATGGGCACCCACAGAGAAATTGAGGGTAAGTGAGGGACCCCTGGTGCATATGGCAGAGACAACGGGACCAAGCTTCAGAGCGGCCTTCCTTGTGGGTGGGGGAGAACAGCGTCGGTCTCTAGGGCACCACACACCCATGCTCTGGGCCCACACCAGGTGACCTAGAACCTGCTGCTGCCCTCGCTGGGCTTCATCTTCCCACCCTGAAAAATGGGAGCCTCCTAACACTTTCTTTCATGGGTTTGTTAAATGAAAAATGTTAATACACATAAGGCATTTAGAACCTGGCAAAGAATGAACCCCGACAGAGGCTGGCTACTGTTAGTCTTATCCCAGGAGGCAGAGCGGGACTAGTACACACTGGAGTTGCTGCCCCCTTTGCTTTGCATTCATTCAGAGCAATCTTTATCAGGCACCCCCCACAGGCCTGCCCTTTCTGGGAGACTTCTCACGTCGCATCTGCCCCACGAGGGATGGGCCCGTCTCGTGAAGCAATGAACTTCTCATCACTGGGGGTGTCCGGGCAAAGGAGGGGCCCCGCTGCTCAGGGATCCCAGGCCCCTGTGTTGGGTTTCAGTGGCAATGAAATTCCCTCCCAGCCTCAATGTCGTGAGATCGCATCATCCCCAGGCAGACCATGTTTAGCTCGGATTAGCAAGGAAAAAGTTATAAGGTTCAGAAGACAGCAGAGGAGAGAACCGGGCCGCAAAGTCGGGGAGCCCCATCTCAGAGCCAATGTCCAGTGAGTCACCCACTATATGCGTTACATGGCCTCTCTGAGCCCGGATCTCCACATCTGTATGTCAAGGGAAAATCAACCAAGAGAATGATATGCAAGGGTAACTAACGAAAGGGATTTTTAAAAAGTATGAAACTGGGGCACGTGGGTGGCTCAGTCGCTTAAGCGTCTGCCATGATCCCAGGGTCCTGGCATCGAGCCCCGCATCAGGCTCCCTGCTCTGCCGGGAGCCTGCTTCTCCCTCTCCCTCTGCCCCACCCCACCCCTGCTTGTGATCTCTCTCTCTCTCTCTCTCTGTCAAATAAATAAAATCTTTTTAAAAAATTAAAAAATAAAAAGTATGAAACTATTTTTGGTGTCAAATAGGGTCTTACTAAAGTAAGGAACAAAAACTATTTTTGAAAAATAAGCACGTTACTTATTTTTCCTCGAGTACGGAGATATTTAAGGTCCTTGAAAACAGGAGTCATGTCTATTTATGGCTTTCTGGGCCCTGCACAGCTCCCACGGTGGCTGGGACACCGCAGACATTCACAGATGCATGTGGAATTAACGAACACAGGACGGCATCGGGAACCAGAGCTGCAGTCGGAGTGTGAGTGCAGAAGGGAGGCCAATCTCAACGAGGGAAAAGAGCAACACAAAACACACGCTGCACCATGAAGGAGCGTGAGCACAGGCGTGCATTATGTGGGAGAGAGCGTCTTCCTTGTTTTTTGTTTTTTTTTTTTTTAAGATTTCATTTATTTATTTGAGAGAGAGAGAATGAGAGACAGAGAGCACGAGAGGGAAGAGGGCAGAGGGAGAAGCAGACTCCCCGCCGAGCAGGGAGCCGATGCGGGACTCGATCCCAGGACTCCAGGATCATGACCCGAGCCGAAGGCAGTCGCCCAACCAACTGAGCCACCCAGGCGCCCGCGTCTTCCTTGTGATTACAGATATTGACGAAGCTGGCCCGGCGAGCCCTTCCAGGCTTGTCCAGCACCAAGGACTGGCACCAAGCTCTGACCAAGAGATGTGACACATGCAGCGTGAGGTGTCCACGAGGAACACGTGCAGGGCGAGGACAGGATGTTATCCTAATCTCTCCATCCACAGCATGGCAGGGACCACACTGTGGGTAGTCCAGCCTTCCTCAGCACTGGGGATGAGGACCTTCCCCCACAGAACCACCTAGGAAACACACAAAAACAGATTCTTGGGTCCTACACCCAGACCTAATGAGACTCGGAATGGGATCGAGGAACACTCGTGCTAAAGGAGGAACCCTGAGGCACCTGCTTCTCATGCCAGCTCGGATGGGAAAACCATGCACGTAGCCAAGTCCTGAACCAGAGACCAGAGAAATGCATCTGCTGTCCACTCGTGTGACCTACCGAGGGCCAAGGAAGCCCCTCTGGGAAGAAATATTGGAGGCTTCTCTTTCAGAAATGAAGCTCTTCTTCTTAGAGAGCTTCATTAAGTGGTCTGGATATAGCAATCGCCAGGCAGAAAGCAGCAATTCTGAATGGCATCTGAAACAGAGCCTTCAGGGCAGTGAATACGTGACGTGTGTGTGTGTGTGTGTGTGTGTGTAAGATCATCAGGTCTGGGGATAAACAAGCCAGGAGCCAGATATCTGCTCTACAATTTACTGCACGTGGCAAAACTCTGCAAGCCTCAGTGGCCCCCTCTGCAAATCAGAGATAACTCTTTACCCCCAGGGGTGACAGAGAAGGTTGACAACAGATGTTAGTCCCAGCCCTCCAGTGACACATAAAGCTGAAGTCACCAAGAAGAACTGTTAACACATTCAGTTAATTGTAGGAATGCTTCGTTTTGAATTTGCTTTTTTTCTTTCATCATTGGATTTCATTGAGCTTTTTCTTTCTGGGTGTTTGCTTCCCTCCCGTTGTAAGCCACTCTGATCCAGAACGGTATATTCAAAGACACGCAAAACTCATGGTGTGGGCGGGAGAGGATCCTTGTTCTCTCTCTTCCAGAGAGCCACAGCCCTGGTAATGGGGCCAGGAGATAGAGGACTCTCCGCTCCCTGCGCTGGAGGCCTGAGGACTGGCACCCAAGCTGAGGAAGGCGGCCACCACCTACCCAGTTGTCTGGTGTTGACCGGGCATCAGCCTGTAGTCCTCCCTTCCCCTTTCCCCGCTGCTGCGGTATAACTGGGTCCCCCAAAATCCATATGATGAAACCTAACCCCCAAAGTGAAGTTTTTCACGCCCTCCTGGGAGGCCAGGAGGTCATGAGGGTGGAACCATCCTGAATGGGATTAGTGTCCTTAACAAAAGAGACCCCAGAGGCTCCCTTCCCCTTCCGCCAGGTGAGGACAGAAGACGTCTGCAATAGACCAGGGCCCTCGTCAGACCACGCTGCCCCCTGACCTTGGACTTCCAGCTTCCTGAACCGTGAGAAACGTATTTCTGTGATGCATAAGCCGCCCAGACTGGTATTTTGTTCCAACCCGCAGGAATGGACAGAGACACCCCCAAAGGCAACCAGTTCTGACCACTGTTAGCTTCTCAAATGCAACCCCTTCTGTCTCCAAAGCCGCCACCCTGGCTGTCCTGGTCACCTCCCTCTTGCGTGGGCGCTCCCCCCTCCCCCTCCTGCATCATAGCTGAGGCTGAGTCCTCTAAGGGCCCCATCTCTCCACAGATGTAGGGAGTGAGCCAGAGCATCAGGTGCTGAGGGCTGGACACCGTCGTGTGTCTGACGAACTCCGGCCAGGTCCCAGCGGTGGGCCGTCACTCAGCAGCCATCGGTCATTATTTTATTTCTGCCTTCAACACTGCTGGCAGGAGTTCAAAAGGCCGCTCACGGAATCCAGGCGCACAGCATTAGGCCTCCCTCCTTTCTTTTCCAAAGTCCAGGGTCCCTGGAGGCCTGGCCTCCACGTCAACTAACATTGAGTAACTGTGCTTTTTGTTGTGATATGTCTAAAATGTTTCATCAGTTACTTGCATTTTCTCATATGTTTTAGACTGTTCTCAGTTGCCTCTGAGGACATCTGCTGAAAATACTAAGACTACCGTGGTCCCCCATTATCCGCGGCTTTGCTTTCCGTGGTTTCAGTTACCTGCGGCCAACTGGTCAACCGCGGTCTGGGAGCAGATGGTCCTCCTGCTGACATATCGTCAGAGGGTCAGGAGTGGCCTAAAGCTCCGTCACAGTGCCTGCAACATTCACTCCCTCTCGTCATGTGTGCCCTTTACCAGATCCCACCATCACAAGAAAGGGAGAACGGTATGATGTTTTGGAAGACAGAGACCACATTCCCATCACTTGTATTACAGCATTGTTGTAATTGTTTTATGTTATTATTCGTAACTGCTGTGAATCTCTCGCTGTGCCTCGTTATACATGAAACTTTGTCACAGGTATGAATGGACAGGGAAAAACACAATCGACATAAGGTTTGTCCTACAGGTGGATCCAGGCATCCACTGGGGGTCTTGGAACATATCCACCACAGATGAGGGTGGATACAGCTGTATTATGGAGAAATACCATGATTTCAACACCTCATTAGATACTATTTAGAAACAAATCCTTTTACAAACACATCTCCCTTTAATATGCATTTTTTCTTTTAAAACATCCATCTTCAAAGTGTGTGGCCTTTGAAAGATTAAATGAAAAAAAAAGCATGTTGATCTTAACATGCATCAGCATTTACTTTATGAAAAGGGCATGCAAAGCTAAAGTGCTCAAAAAACGATAAATCAAAGAATGACGACAGGGTAAGCGGGGACAGGTTCAGGAAAGGGCCCTCTCATGCTACAGAGCAGGACCACGAGGACAGAGAAGGGACACCACAAGAGCATGGCCAAGAATGTTCTTGGGAGAGGCACGCGGGAGCCCGGAGCCACCCGCCGCCCACCCCACCCCACCCCCGCCCCAGTCAGAATGTGCTGCCTTCCCTGGGGTCTGGGAGGAGCATCGAGCACCAGGGATCCTTCTCAAACACGTGTAGCCACATCAGTGGGTTTCCGTCCCCCCAGGTGGTTCACTCCAGGCAGACATTCCACCGCGGGACTAACTCCTGCGGGATCACCGCAGGGAGAATCTGCTCCATGTTCAAGGGCAATGATCTCATTAGGTATGAAAATCAGCACTTCTTCATCAAGGAGGGAGGGTCCCCTGAGAGCATCTCACTGGCATTCGAGCCCCACCCCGGGGCCTTACCTCTATCCGAGAACTTGGACAAGTCACGGAACGTCTCTGAGCCTCAGTGTTCACATCTGGAATGTGGGCCAACACTGTCCTGTCAGAGCAGATGCTTAGGAACAAAGGCGGAGCATCTCCTGGACATAGGCATCCCTTCGACACACTGGACCAAGCACACAGAACTGCTCAGAGCCCCAGGGACAGAAAGACAACTGAGCCACAGCCCTCGGGCCCTCAGAAGACACAGGTTGGAAAGGAGAGAGCCAGGTCACAAGTGTGGTCCACGGGGACAGGTGCCATGATGTGAGGGTGCACAGAGAAGTTTATGGCACACATGGGCAGCCTGCCTGGGCCTGGCCAGACCAAAGGATCTAGAGCTCAGCCCTCGGCAGCTGTACACCCTCAGGCAGGGGCAGCCCGGCCTGACGCGCCAGACTTTAACCTCAGCACAGCACATGCTCTGGGTAGGAACACCAGGCACTGCAAACTCCAGGCCCTTCCTGCCCTGCAGCCCATCCTCTGTAGGTCAGTACACCCCCCTGCCAGAACCACCCCTTGGCCTCCTTGGAACATGCCCTCTGGTACTCAAGCTCTACTCCCCCTGGATGGCCCACCTCTGACCTCCAGCTGATGAGCTCCCAGGCTCACCCGTCCAAGCAGCAGCTCCAGGAAGCCCCTCCTGAGCGGCCAGGCCCCCCTCCCCACACGAGCCCCAGCTGGCTGCGTGTGGACGGAAACAGCCCTGGCCACGTGATGTTCTAAAAGCTTACTTCTCCTGCAGGTTAGACTCTGAGCCCTTTAAAGGAAGGGCCAGCCACCACTTTTTAGCAATACAACAGGGTAGCGAACAGTACGCAGTAACATGTGCAGGGCGAAGGAGAGGAGGGATGCAAGAATCGACAAATGCAAGAGATAGGCACATATGGATGCATGCACGCCGATTACTCTTCTAATCAAATACACTTTCCCTGAGACTTGGAAGCAGCCACTACTTGGGACTGAGATGCTAACTGTACCCTCTTATTTTGAGCACAGGCCTGAGCTCCTTCTGCCTCTGCGTGTGTCCACCAAGGGGGGGAGGGAGGGCGGTGCCACACTTCATGCCGGAGGAGATCCCGCAGAGGAGCTGGCAGGGGCGGGGATGCAGTAAGGAGGGTGGCCCCCCCTGCAGAGGAGCTCTCTATTTACCCTTCCCGACGCCTCAGCATAAACAGGAGAGGAGGTGAATGCAAGCCGCCGGGCCCCCAGCGAATGAGTCAAGGTTGGCATTTCAGACCCGCTGTTTGCACCCGGCTGCCACACTTGGGCATCCAGCTTTGCTGGCGCCTGTCATCAGCTTCCCAAGCACGGCAGTGACTCAGCCTGCCTCTGTGTTCGCACTGACCACCCACAGGATCTGCGAGCCTTCTCAACTCTCTCACACTCGCGTGGGCGCCCTCGTCCAGCCACCCTCCCAGCCAAAATAGAAAGCCAAGCAGGGACAGGAGAGGGAGGGCCTTCAAAGCAGCAACCAGCAGCATTTCCTGGAGCCTCCGGGTGCCAGGAGGAAGGGGAGAGTCAGTCTGTCCTGCGGTCAGTGAGGTCAGAGATCCTGCGGGTTCCTCCTGCGGGGCCGCAGGCATCTCCAGGGGGTCAGCCTGGAGTGTCAGCCCGCGGACCCACAGAGCTGGGGGGGGGGGCTCATGGGGCAGTCCATTCTACAGAAGAGGAAACTGAGGCCATGTGGGGTCTGGAGAGGCAGCTCTGTGCAGGGGAAGCAGCAAAGCCGGGTACCAAACCATCATCAACCATAAAGCCTGCCCTTTATTAGTCCCTGGGGCCGGCGCCTTGATTTCTCTGGTCCTCGGTTCTCTCATCTACGAATAGGGCTAATAAAGACCTTCCTCGCGGGGTTAGAGTGAGAAAGTGAAGGACTTATCGCCACAGTATCTGGCATGCAGAAATCGCTACTAAATAGCTCTTACTATTACTAATGGTCTTTTCATGGAGACAAGCACGGGATGGAGAGTAATTTAGAGAAACGACAACTCTTCCATTCAAGGTCAGAAATAGTCTCCCTTAAAATGAGTGCAGGGGTTTCATTTCATATTTAACATTCCCCTGAAAACCTGCCCTTCAGGCACGATCTTGCAAGAAGCTGTCCCAGGAAGGTGGGGAGGAGTCTGAGAGGACATCTCGCGGATGGAGAGCGTGGGGACAGGGCAGGGGCAGGCATTAGTCTGACCTGGACATGTCCACCGTTGAGGGCCAGATAGAATCCCAGGGCTGGCGAAGTTCATGAACTGAACGACCACAAAGAGTATCCCCATTCTTCCCAACCACAGAAATGCCCCTCTGGGCACTGTCATCTATTGATCCAGACATCAACGAGGCAGATGATCTCTCTCCTTCAGCTCCCTAGGAAGTGATTCAGATCCAGGACCCCGCAAACCCACAGGTACCCAGAGTCAATTCTGCTACTTTCCACTCAGGGCCTCAAAATCCAGACTGACTTTGGTTCAAATCCCAACCAGTGTGTATTTCTCTGTAAACTCAAGGTCAGTGGCTGAACATAGCTGGGCCTCAGTTTTCTTTGCCTGCAAAAAAGCACACTCATCTCTTAGGAGAAGAGTGGAGATTAACGGACATAAGTGCAATTTGCACACGAGAAGTATTCAAGTGAGCTGACGTGCAGGTTGGTGGGGTCCTGAGAATGCGGTGTTTCTATTTTCCCAGTTATCAGATTATCTCCTTATAAAAATCTGAGAATGGGTGTATTAGAGCAAAGGGGGAATGGAAGGCAGCAAGAACACCATGGTCCTGGATGCCCAATATGTATTTCAGAAAGCCCTGCCATGTGAAGACATGTTCTATACAGAGGCTGGCCACCAGTCACCTCCTCCACCACCACCTTCCTGGACACTCAGCTGGTGGACACAAGCCTCCACACTGGTGTCCCTGCTTCTCTACTCGGTCCCTGCCCCCAGTGGCCCTTCCCCACTCAGCAGCATGAGGGACGGGGATCTTCCTAAGAAGTCAGCCCCATCACGTCGCCCTCCAGCGGCCTCCCAGCTCCTTATCAAAGCCCTGGCCTGCGTGCCCCACGTGCCCCGGCTCTACCTCAGGTAATCCACTTCCCTTAAGATGCCCCTGCACACAGGCTCCTCACTGTTCCTCCAAGCCTCGGGGATGGGGTCTGCATGAGGCAGGTCTCAAAGGTTCTCTCTGCAGCCTGCCCCGGGGCCTGGCCCTCACTTTTCCTTCTGGGTGCTCAAATGTCATTTCCACAAGACCTTTCACTTCCTCCCTCTTCCTCCAGAGCAAGCAACCCCCTTGCGGGACTCTTCCCTCCCTCTGGGAGAACAGGTTCTCCTCCACTCCAGAGCTGCCATATCCCCTGGAGCAGGAAAGGGCCTGACCCAGACACAGCACTCCATACCTCTCTACTGAATGAGCCCACAGTCAAAATCGAGCAGAGTCCTGAAGAAAGTAGACGATTTAGGAGCTGAGGGCCGGGAAAGACATATTTAAAGCAGAGGGGACAGGGGCGGTTGGGGGGTGGGTGGGCGGGGACAGAACTTTTGGAACAGCTATGATACTGGATACTTGGTCATTTTATTCCACTTAGTTTTCAAAACCCAGCCCAATAGATCATTGTAAAAATGATCTATGTGGGAGGTCTACGTGTTTGTGGGAGGAAACAGAAGCAAAGAGAACCCCACAACCACAGCATGGTCTGAGCTATGGGCCCTGGGCCATGAGAAGGGTGATGGGCATCCTGGAAAACACCCAGGGTCGTGTGTGGCATTCGGGGAGGGGGTGCAAGGCTGCAAGGAAAGGCCCTGGGTGGAGGGGGGAGGGTGGTGGAAGACCAAGCAGTGTCCAGGATTTCAGCAGTTACCTTCAAGTGTGATACAGAACTCACCTGAAGTAGACACCTTCATGCTGGCTTGGATATTAATCTTTATAAAATGACAATGAACAACCTGTTTGGGGGCATGGATTAATCATGAACTGATGCTTTTTAAATTTTAAAAACAATCTTCCCTTCCTAAGTGTCTCCGCAAAGGCTGCTCAGACCACCGCCCTCGTCGTGATGAGACCACTGGTTCATTCAATCATTCAGCAAACATTAATATTAACTAGAGGCCACGAGTGCGTTGGCAACTGCACTGGGTATTAGGGAGACACGGATGCATAAAACAGGAGTTCAAGAAAGGGAAATGAGACACCAGATAATCAGGATACGCCACAGTTAAGTGCTCTAAGGTGACTCCGCAAGGAGCCTGCCACAGGGCCCTGGGGGGGTGGGGGGCAATCACTCCTGCACCTGTGTGACAAGTCGGGGAGCTGCAGATGGTCTTATAGGCCCCGGGCCCCATAAGGGCTGAGCAAGTACGAAACACACTCGCTAAGTTACACTTCTCCCCCACTTGACACATTTAGCCACATACAAAGTGTTATTTGACATTCAGGAATTAAAGACGCATGGTAAACACTTCACATAAACATGACATGCAGTTGCAGAGACAAGCCAAGCATTATGGGGCAGGCTGAGTGGGGAGCACAGAGGTGACAGCAAGGAGCATCAGACTTTCCAAGTGAGCTGGGGCCCAGGCCTCACAAGATCTAGACCTCCGTTCCTCCTAGCCCAGCCTCCCACAGCCCCCATTGTAAGCGCTGCACAGACCCCGGGAGCTTCCGGCTTCCTCACACTCTGTGGGTCTGGGACCAGGGAGCCTGTCCATAAATAGAGCTTTGGAGAGAGATACACAGAGAGAGAGACAGAGAGAAGAAAATGCAGTCGATGATATTTCTACTCTCTATCCCACCTTCCTCTCCCTCCTCCTTTTCCCTGCTCTTCCCTCCCCACCAGCCTGGCAGCAACAGGGCAGAGAGGCAATGGATGGAGCTGCCAAGGGACCAGCTCCTCAGGGTGCCCATCGGACTCCAGCCAGGACACACCCTCAAGCTGCTGCCGGGGACATTATGGCTGCTTCTCGGAGCTCCTGCTTCATGCCGGGCCCAGGGTGGGCTCTCCGAAACCACAACCCCACTTAATCCTACGCATGCTCTTGTGAGGATGGTGCTGTTAGCTCCCCCATTCCACTCAGGGGTAACTGAGGGTCGGGGGTGTCGTGACTTACCCAGGGTCGGAGAGGAAGTGACAGAGTCGTGAACCACCATCACTCAAGCCTCCACTATCATTCCCCCAACTCCTAAAATATGCCCCCCCTAAGTGATCGGTCTGCTTCCCCCACTCTTGTCCAGAAACCAGAGGGTCTGTTCGTATGAACATCCACCCCCATAACCCCATCAGTTTCCCCTCCATCTTCAAGTAAAATCAAGTCCCTCTAAAGATGTACAAATACTCGGGGCGCCTGGGTGGCTCAGTTGGTTAAGCAACTGCCTTCGGCTCAGGTCATGATCCTGGAGTCCCGGGATCGAGTCCCGCATCGGGCTCCCTGCTCGGCGGGGAGTCTGCTTCTCCCTCTGACCCTCCCCCCTCTCATGTGCTCTCTCTCTCTCATTCTCTCTGTCTCAAATAAATAAATAAAATCTTTAAAAAAAAAGAAAAAAGAAAAAAAGGGCGCCTGGGTGGCTCAGTTGGTTAAGCGACTGCTTTCGGCTCAGGTCATGATCCTGGAGTCCCGGGATCGAGTCCCGCATCGGGCTCCCTGCTCGGCGGGGAGTCTGCTTCTCCCTCTGACCCTCCCTCCTCTCATGTGCTCTCTCTCTCGTTCTCTCTGTCTCAAATAAAAAAATAAAAAAAAATCTAAAGATGTACAAATACTCAAAAAGCACAGGAAAAGAGGGTCAACATCATTCATCCTCAGGGAAATGCGAATCAAAATCACAGTGAGATGCCATTCACAATGAGCTCACACCCACTAGGATGGCTCTAAGCGTAAGCAAATAACTGAAAACAAGCACTGGCGGTAATTTGGAGAAATCAGAGCCCTTGTACACCGCGGTGGGAATGTAAAATGACGTGGACACCAGGGAAGAGTTTGGCCGTTCCTCCACAAAAAAACACAGAACGACTATCCAACCTAGGAATTCCACTCCTCGGGATGGACCCCCCAAAGCCGAAAGGCATGTTCCAACAAAAATCTGTCCCTGAATGTTCACAGCAGAATTATTCACAAGAATCCAAAGGGAGAAATGAATTAAATTTGCCACAACTGACAAATGGATAAACTTAAAGGTGGGCTTTCCCTGCGGTGGACTATTACTTGGCCGTGAAAAAGAACGAAGTGGGGCCACATGCACAAACCATGCACATTATGCTAAGTGAAAAGAGCCAACACAAAAGCCCCAAGTTGTATCATTTTGCTAATGAGAAATGTCCAGAATAGGAAAGTCATAGAAACAGAGAGCACATCAGCGGTTGCCAAGGACTAGGAGGAGGGGGATGGCAAACGAATGCTAACAGGTGTAGGATTTCTCTTTCAGGTGACGAATGTGCAGGGACAAGACAGTAGTGGTTATCGTACGGTACTGTGGATGTGCTGAATGCCACTGAATTCTATGCTGCAAAATGGAAAAAAATGGTGAATTTTATTGTGTATTTTACCATAAAAAAGGGAAGAAAACCAAGTCTCTCTACTTCATCCTCTTTTGAAACATCCCTCCCTGAACAATTTAGCCCCAAGGCCATTAGGGGGCCCCAGTAAGTAGCCAGCTAGGACAAGGACACCCTCCTGTAAGGATCCACGCTGTACTTCCCACTGTATTCCTATCTTCTTATATATTCATCTTCTTAATGTATGCATGTGCCCACTGGAATAACCCTCCTCTACTTTGTTCTGCATTTAGCATTGCCAGACTTGGCAATTAAAAAGACAAGTAATTCGAGGGCGCCTGGGTGGCTCAGTTGGTTAAGCGACTGCCTTCGGCTCAGGTCATGATCCTGGAGTCCCGGGATCGAGTCCCGCATCGGGCTCCCTGCTCGGCGGGGAGCCTGCTTCTCCCTCTGACCCTCCCCCCTCTCATGTGCTCTCTCTCATTCTCTCTCACACAAATAAATAAATAAAATCTTTAAAAAAAAAAAAAAGACAAGTAATTCGAAATGGGGGACCTACTTGCACTAAAAAAATAAAAAAGACGAACTATTTCTTTGTTTATCTGAAATTCAGATTTAACGGGGCTTCCTGTATTTTATCTGGCAGCCTTATCTCACCAGTGTATCCCAAGAGCACAGAGTAGGTGCAGAATAAATATTTATGAAAAACGGAATGAAGACACAATCCATAGGCCGATACCTCTGTGCTCACTAATGAGGAATTCACTCACCGTGTGTGTGTGTGTGTGTGTGTGTGTGTGTGTGTGTTGATCACTGTAATACTCTAGTGGGCAGAGAAAGCAAAATGAGAAGAGGAAGGTGGCGAGGTGGCCACATCTAGATCTGCCTTCTCCTTCCCTTCCCCGTCCCCTTCCACGCCACTGTGGTGGTGCAGAAACAGAATAAGCATGGGGGATTTCAAGTAAGTGTCGTGGAACTGCCCTTTGGAAATTTGCAATTGGAAAGGGAAGACACGGGAGCAATGGTGATGACTCTGTGAGTGCCATCTGGGGAAGCAGAGAGGAAAGGTCCACCTGCAGAGCGACCTTCCGAGGATCTGGACCCTCCAGCAGGACTGTAGAAGATGGGATGAATAAGACAGTAAGAGGCAGCAAAAGACCACTCCGAAACCAAAGAGCCACCTGCTCCCCATCCCTCCCACCACCCTTTGCAGGCTGTTCTTGACTAGCTCACTTCCTTCTCTCTGGTCTTGGAGCCACAGGGTTTGGGGAGATGTTGGTTGTCCCGATCCCTTCCACTGAATGTCTCCTGGCCGGTGGGTGTCATATTCCCATTTTATGGCTGAGGATCTAGAGCTCTGAACCCCTCCCCCCGACAAGACTGGCCTCTCCCACCCCCCACCTCCAGCACCAGCTCCCCTTCTCCACCCACCCCATCAACCTCTCTACCTGCCAGCATCATGGAGACCCTACTGGTTTCCAGAATACTTAGGCTGTTTCATAGTTTCCTCCAGCCTAGCCTTGTGCAGACTATTCCCCTGCCTTGATCTCACGTCTCTCCAACCCAGCAACCTCCCGCCTTCCCTCCAGAAGGACTCAGGTGTCAGCTGCCATCTGAAACCAAGCAGGCTAGCTGGCAGGCCCTCCGTCCCTGCCCCGCTTCAGCCCAATCTCCTCTCAGTCATGGTTGTACGGTAATGATCACATTAGCTAATATTTCCTGAGCTCTCCCTGTGTGTCAGGCCCCATTCTAAGATGTTTATACAATTAATGTAACCTTCCCAACAAGCCCATGCACTTAAGTACTACTACGATCATCCCCATTTTACACACAAGGCACAGACAGGTTAAGCAACTTGCCTGAGGGTCACACAGCTAAATAAGTAACAAAACCCACCTGACAACCAAGGGGGCCTGCCTGGGGTCGCAGCTGGCCTGCCCTGCCTGTGCCTCTCTAGCAGGCACTGCAGAGGGAGGGAGGAGGCCCCCTGCAGCACCGGCCCCAGCACCCAGGCCAGGAGGGAGCACGGGGGACCAGGGCACTTGGCGAATAGGATTAACTGAATGAAACTGCATAACGTAGGGAAAACCACTTGCATATCGAATGTCATACATTCAAATAGGTTTGGAATTTAACCATCTCATTTAAATAAACGTTTCCTGACTTTGCAACTGTCTTTACAAACTACTCTTTCGTCTGGCCTCTGGCCGAGGAGCCCCTCCCACCCAAACCTAGCTTCTGTTCCCAACTTGTGTGTACCCAGAGCCTGCTTCGCAGAGCTCCCTAGACCAGAAGACTGAGTAGCACTTTGCCGTCTGTGAAAACATTAGCTAATTAGAGTAATTCTCACCAAGGTGTGAACGAAGCCAACGGGTGGAGGGGAGCAGGGAGGGGAATGCGTTTTAAGGCAGACGGCCGCACAGATCCCGTGCTGGTTCCAGGAGCCTGACCTTTCACTGCCAGTAATCCCAGTCAGCCCGTCCACCTCTCGCTCCTTCTCGAAGTCACAGAGCTAATCCCACCAGCATGGGATTTTTCTAAGTCAAAATGGGAAAAAGAACAGTGCACTTGTAAGGGGGGTTTGGAGGGATTAGACCAACACAGTCCTGGTACACCCAGGAGACACGGGTGTGGGTCTCTCTTCCTTGTGCCAAACTCTCTGCCCCGCTTCCTCCACCCTCCAAGCCTCTTGGAAGGAATTAGACTGTGTTCTGAATGTAGTCTTTATTAAGTGTTTCTTCCCAAAAGAATCTCTTGGACAAAAAAATTTGGGATTCACCAGACTAAACAAGGTTAACCCTTGATCCTACAGGACTTCTCAGAGACTTTTTTTAAATTTTATTTTATCGTTGTGTTAGTCACCATACATTACATCATTAGTTTTTGATGTAATGTTCCATGATTCATTGTTTTCTTATAACACCCAGTGTTCCATGCAATATGTGCCCTCCTTAATACCCATCACCGGGCTAACCCATCCCCCCACCCACCTCCCCTCTAAAACCCTCAGTTTGTTTCTCGGAGTCCAGAGTCTCTCATGGTTCGTCTCCCCCTCTGATGTCCCCCCCTTCATTTTTCCCTTCCTCCTCCTAATGTCCTCCATGCTATTCCTTATGTTGCACAAATAAGTGAAACCATATGATAATTGACTTTCTCTGCTTGACTTATTTCACTTAGCATAATCTCCTCCAGTCCCATCCATGTTGATGTAAAAGTTGGGTATTCATCCTTTCTGATGGCTGAGTAATATTCCATTGTATATATGGACCATATCTTCTTTATCCATTTGTCTGTTGAAGGGCATCTCGGCTCTTTCCACAGTTTGGCTATTGCGGACATTGCTGCTATGAACATTGGGGTGCATATGGCCCTTCTTTTCACTACATCTGTGTCTTTGGGGTAAATACCCAGAAGTGCAATTGCTGGGTCATAGGGTAGCTCTATTTTTAATTTTTTGAGGCACCTCCACACTGTTTTCCAAAGTGGCTGTACCAACTTGCATTCCCACCAACAGTGGAAGAGGGTTCCCCTTTCTCCACAACCTCTCCAACATTTGTTGTTTCTTACCTTGTCCATTTTTGCCATTCTAACTGGTGTAAGGTGGTATCTCAGTGTGGTTTTGATTTGAATTTCCCTGATGGCTAATGATGATGAACATTTTTTCATGTGTCTGTTAGCCATTTGTATGTCTTCTTTGGAGAAGTGTCTGTTCCTGTCTTCTGCCCATTTTTTGACTTGATTATTTGTTTTTTGGCTGTTGAGTTTGAGAAGTTCTTTATAGATCTTGGATATCAGCCATATCTTTCAATAATCACTCTCAACGTGAAAGGCCTAAATGTTCCCATAAAACGGCATAGGATTGCACATTGGATAAAAAGACAGGACCCGTCCATATGCTGTCTAGAAGAGACTCATTCTGAACCTAAAGATACATCCAGACTGAAAGTGAAGGGATGGAGATCCATCTTCCATGCCAACGGACCTCAAAAAAAAGCTGGGGTAGCAATTCTTATACCAGACAAATTAGATTTTAAACTAAAGACAGTAGTTAGGGACACGGAAGGACACTATATCATTCTCAAAGGGTCTATCCAACAAGAAGATCTAACAATTGTAAATATCTATGCCCCCAACATGGGAACAGCAAACTACATAAGCCAACTGTTAACCAAAATAAAGAGTCATATTGATAATAATACGTTAGTTGTAGGAGACCTCAATACTCCACTCTCAGGGCGCCTGGGTGGCTCAGTTGGTTAAGCGACTGCCTTCGGCTCAGGTCATGATCCTGGAGTCCCTGGATCGAGTCCCGCATCGGGCTCCCTGCTAGGCAGGGAGTCTGCTTTGCCCTCTGACCCTATCCCCTCTCATGTGTTCTCTCTCATTCTCTCTCTCTCAAATAAATAAATAAAATCTTTAAAAAAAAAAAAATACTCCACTCTCAGCAATGGACAGATCATCTAAGCAGCAAATCAACAAAGAAACAAGAGCTTTGAATCACACACTGGACCAGATAGACCTCATAGATATATACAGAACATTCCACCTCAAGACAACAGAATACTCATTCTTCTCGAGCACACATGGAACTTTCTCCAGAATAGACCACATACTGGGTCACAAATCAGGTCTCAACCAATACCAAAAGATTGAGATTATTCCCTGCATATTCTCAGACCATAATGCTTTAAAACTGGAACTCAATCACAAGAAAAAATTTGGAAGAAATTCAAACACTTGGAAGCTAAAGACCACTCTGCTCAAGAATGGTTGAGTCAACCAGGAAATCAAAGAAGAACTTAAACAATTCGTGGAAACCAATGAGAATGAAAACACATTGGTCCAAAACCTATGGGATACTACAAAGGCGGTCCTAAGGGGGAAATACATAGCCATCCAAGCCTCACTCAAAAAAATAGAAAAATCCCGAATTCACCAAATAACATTACACCTTAAAGAACTGGAGAAAAAGCAACAAACGATGTCTAAGCCATGCATTAGAAGAGAAATAATTAAGATTAGAGCAGAGATCAATGAATTAGAAACCAGAAACACAGGAGATCAGATCAACAAAACTAGAAGCTGGTTCTTTGAAAGAATTAATAAGATCGATAAACCACTGGCCAGACACATATCCAAAAGAAAAGAGAAAGGACCCAAATTAATAAAATCATGAATGAAAGGGGAGAGATCACAACTAACACCAAGGAAATAGAAACAATTATTAGAAATTATCATCAACAACTATATGCCAACAAATTAAGCAACCTGGAAGAAATGGATGCCTTCCTGGAAACCTAAAAACTACCAAGACTGAAACAGGAAGAAGCTGATAACCTGAATAGGCCAATAACCAGTAACGAGATTGAAGCAGTGATCAAAAATCTCCAAAAAAAAGAGTTCAGGGCCTGATGGAGTCCCTGGGGAAGGCTACCAAACATTCAAAGAAGAAATAATACCTATTCTCCTGAAGCTGTTTCAAAAAACAGAAACAGAAGGAAAGCTTCCAAACTCATTCTATGAGGCCAGCATTACCTTAATCCCCAAACCAGGCAAAGACCCCATCAAAAGGGAGAATTTCAGACCGATACCTTGATGAATATGGATTCCAAAATTCTCAGCAAAATCCTAGCTAATAGGATCCAACAATACATTAAAAGGATCATCCACCACGACCAAGTGGGATTTATTATCCCCGGGATGAAAGGGTGGTTCAACATCCGCAAATCAATCAGTGTGATAGAACACATTAATAAGAGGAGAGAGAAGAACCATATGGTCCTCTCAATTGATGCAGAAACCGCATTTGACAAAATACAGCATCCTTTCTTGATTAAAACTGTTCAGAGTATAGGGATAGAGGGAACATTCCTCAAGTTCATAAAATCCATCTATGAAAAACCCACAGCGAATATCATCCTCAATGGGGAAAAGCTGAGAGCCTTTCCCTTAAGATCAGGAACATGACAAGGTTGCCCACTCTCGCCACTATTGTTCAACATAGTACTAGAAGTCCTAGCAACAGCAATCAGACAACAAAAAGAAATAAAATATATTCAAATTGGCAAAGAAGAAGTCAAACTCTCTCTCTTCGCAGATGACATGATACTTTATGTGGAAAATCCAAAAGACTCCACCCCCAAATTACTAGAACTCATACAGCAATTCAGTAATGTGGCAGGATACAAAATCAATGCACAGAAGTCAGTTGCTTTCTTATACACTAACAATGCAACTGTAGAAAGAGAAATTAGAGAATCGATTCCATTTACAATAGCACCCAAAACCATGAGATACCTTGGAATAAACCTAACCAAAGAGGTAAAGGATCTATACTCTAGGAACCACAGAACACACATGAAAGAAATTGAAGAAGACATAAAAAGATGGAAAAACATTCCATGCTCATGGATCGGAAGAATAAATATTGTTCTCAGAGACTTTAAGCAGCATTTAACACACTCAGTGTTTAGTGTCATTTGCAGATGGGCTCTGCTCTGAGCAAAACAGAACACCTGGAAAACCAAAGGAGCTCTAGGGTAAGAGGAAAAACTGAG
This sequence comes from Neomonachus schauinslandi, assembly GCF_002201575.2. Classification (NCBI taxonomy): domain Eukaryota; kingdom Metazoa; phylum Chordata; class Mammalia; order Carnivora; family Phocidae; genus Neomonachus; species Neomonachus schauinslandi. The sequence continues at coordinate 183,261,799 of NC_058406.1, forward strand.
GGCCAGACACACCTGAGTGTGCATCCATGCTCTGCCACTTACCAGCTGGGTGGCCTTGGTGCTATCCCCTCACCTCCTCGAAATTCGGCCCCACCAGATCCTAGGGTTTGGATGTGGACAGATGTGAGGGATCTCATCTTTCTAGGTCCTAGGTGGGTCTCCTTGGAAACAGGTCTCATTCACGCAGCAAACATTGAGCACATATCATGTGCCAATTAATATGCTTGGCACTGGGCATTTGCACATGACAGAGCACCTTTGATAGCTGTGCTTTAGGGGCAGAGAGCAGAGACATTCTGGACTCCTAAGGACCTTGATTTTAACCACTCTGCCACTTAACAAAGAGATGACTTTAGGCTGATTATTTTACTCTGTGGCACCTCATTTTCAATATCTACAAAATGAGAATAGGAGTCATCTTTTCCGATGTCTGTGATGATTAAAATAATGCAGGCAAAACCCCGACCACAGTCTTTGGGTCCAGCCTCTGCTCCACGAAGTGATGTAGTTCTTCTGCTGATTTCCTACAGACAGGACTCTGGGCATTAGGACTGCAATACCAGCTTCCCTGCTATACATTCACGTCATTTATTTTTCTGTTTATGGACCAGAGTTTACCCATCCATGCAATGAAAGGGGAGCTCTGCTTGCTGAGAAGAGCATGGGCTTTGGGGCCAGACTTGCACCAGAGGCCAGCCCTGCCCCTTACTGGTGGAATGGCCTTGGGCTACAGACCCTCTCAGGGCTCCTTTCCTTGGTGTCTCCCCACACAACTGTGAGCCTCATGCATGCCCCTGGCCATGTGTCATCTCTCAGGGAAGCACAATGGCCAGCAGGTGAGGCTCCACTGTCACTTAGCATGAATAAGGAAGGATAGGGAGAGAAGGTAGAGATTGACAGCTGTGCTGTGTAGATGGCATGAAATAGCGTAAACACATTCTTTTCTTTTTCTTTTTTTATTGAGTAATCTCTATGCCCAACATGGGGCTCAAACTCACAACCCCGCGATCAAGAGTCACATGCTCCGCCAACTAAGCCAGGCGCCCCAGAGTAAACTCATTCTTAACCGTCTTCAGATGCCATGTAATCTACTGAGTGCCCAGGACACAGGGATGGGGTAGGGAGGAGGAGAAGGACCATGAGCAGGGTCACCTGCCCTATCTCCCCAGCATCCAACAGAAGCCCCTACACTGTTAGTGAAGGCTCAATAAATATTAGCATATGGATACATTCATTTATTTACTTAACCCTCGTGGCCCTTTGTGTATACCCATCACTAGCAGGGGCAGGGGGATACTGAGGTCCAAGGCAGAAGTGCAGACCTCCACCCTGAGCTTCCCGCTACCCACCTTGCCAGGCTCAGAGCAACCTCATCCGGAAGAGCAGGGCTGTTGACTGGGATGACCCTCTCTCCCCACCTGTAGTTGTACAGAGCAGGAACCCCGGATGCCCTCTCCCCCGAGCTACCCCAAGGCAGCACCTGCTTCCTCTGCAAAGCACACACCTGGCCCTCGCATTGACCACAGGGTACGCGTGGCTCATTCGGTCACACAGCCAGAGAAGCCCAGGAGACAAACTAAACGTGTGACAAAAGAGGTTTCCTTGACTGACTTGCCTGAGACCCCAGCGAATGTGTGCCTGAGCTGGGGTGTGCCGTCCCCCAGGTGGGAGAGCGGAGCAGTTAACCACCTCCCCAGGTGATCAGTCCCGATCCTGAGCAGCCTAAGACCAGTGCACGGCTTCAGTACCACCAGGTCCCACACGCATATGAGATCCTGCATGGGGCCAGGCTGCATGTCTCCAAGATCTCCAGACAAACTTGGCCAGCGTTCAAAGCCCAGCCCCCCAACATGGGTGGATCTTGAAAACACTATCCTCCGCGAAAGAAGTCAGACGCAGAAGGTCATGTATCACACAACTATGCTCCTATAAAATGTCCAGAACAGGTAAATCCTTAACGAGGGCGATGTGTGGTTTCGAAGATGTGGCGAGAAGTAGGAGTGAGGGCTGCTAACAGATCTGGCCTCTCTTTTTTGGGGGGATGAAGGTGTTTGGGAACGAGACACACAGCACCTTGAAGGTGCTGAAGACATTTCCAATCCTACGTTTTATGTTATGTTGGCTTCACTTCGACAAAAACATACAATGTCCAATATGTTCGTATTATGCGACTCATAGCCAGTCTCTCAGGAATAAGAAATTCTTTCACTCCGAAAAAAAAAATTAATGGTTATGATTTTATTTTGTCTCTTCTCTGACTTCAAGGCTGCCCGCCCACTTCTTGGTTCTGATTTCCTACACTGAGTCTCCATCTCTCACGGACAGAGCTCCAGAAGTTTGAACTCAGGGCTCATGACCCCGGAACATTTTCCTCCAAAGACCACACACGCTTAGGTCTTTCAGCCTCAGAGAAGAAGAGACTCTGCTATACCCTGGCCCATCGCGGCCCCGGCATGCCCGCAGGGAGGCTCACCACCTGCCAAGCCAGGGCGGCCACCACCCTCCGGTGGGCACTGCATCTCTTCTCCCAACCTGAGCAAGTGCACTCCAGCCTCTGGTGCCTTCCCATGTCCTGGGCTTGGGTGTGAAGCTCCCCTGCAAGTAAGCCTCCTTACCAGGTGCTCAGCCCTGCCCCTCTCCCTGGGCTCCCAGATGAGGCAGACACAGAGGGGGCCCACGGCTCTGCAGCCAGCTCATTCAAGGACCCTGTGAGGCTGGCTGGGCCGCTCTGCATCTTCTGTAAAATGGAGACAATGCTCGTGGGGGCCAAGAGGAGGCATGGCATATTCACTTCCAGGGGTGGGGTGCTCCTGGGGTCCAAGCAGGTGGAAAGGCCCAGGGGAGAGAGGGGGGAATGACTGGCTTTTCAAGAATAGGAGGGTGCTAAATATAGCAGTTCTTCTAAGGATGATTTCACATTAAATCTGCCCAATTTACATGTCAAAACCTTGCTACCTCTCTTCCCCACCCCTACTAGCCTCAGGTAACCTGGAACAGATGCTCACAGCACATGCAAGAGTGAGCCATGGGTTTTAAGAAAAATCGGCCAAGTTCAGAGCCCATGAAGAAAGGAGTCCAGCTTACCAACCTGCAGACCTAGCCCCAGGCCCAGGAGAGACTTGCTCTGGGGATAACAGAGGCATTAAATGCACCTATGGGTGGGCTGGGAGAGGAGGTGCAGGGAGCAGAGGATGAGTGGAGGACATTCTCCCAATGTGGAGATCTTCCATGAATTTAAGGCAGCCTGTGGACATGAAGGTTTTACGCCTACGCTGAAAGCTGTGTGAGGCAGCCACAGAAATGAGGGAGGTCAGTGGTCAGACTCCAAGAGAAAGGAGTAAAAATGCCTTGTCTTTCTTAGGTGCTCAGTCCCCACCCAGACCTGGCCCCCGCCTCCAGCCTCGATTTCCCCTAATATAGAGTATGGTCAATTCTTTGACAGACTCTCGCTGGAAGTTTGACTAGGAAAATAATAAAAACCTATTACTGGGACTTGAACTCAGATCTCCAAGACTCTGGAACAAAGCTCATTCCACCACAACACCATGTTATGGATATTTACCCTCACTTTCATCATTAATAAAAGAATAATGGGAGTCACGATAAAAAAATTTTGAAAACACCAATTTCAGGCTGTTGTTCCATGGCATCATCTTAATTAACCCTCACATCATTTTCCAGGGAATGCCCTGCTAATATCTAGTGTCCCACGGTACAATGATTAATAGCATCCCCATTTGTGCTCAGAAGTGGCCAGGTGTGAACAAGAGCTTCTATGACCATCCTCCCCACAGCAACACTCTAAGACATGCCTTATTACTGCTGCCTCTTTACAAGTGAGGTGGATGGAAGCTCAGACAGATTAATTATTTCAGCTAAGTGGCAGACCAGGATTCAAATTTAGTCCATCTAAAATAGAGGCTGAGAGCTAATCTCTCCCCAAACATTTCCTCTCAAAATGGGTGGTTTTCAGATAATGCCCCTTAGCCCCTGGGCAGAGAGAGGCATTCCTTAGGATCCACCAGGGAACTCAGGAAAACCAGAAGGGTGGGGCTCAGGGGTCCTACCACCCCCACCGTGGGCAGACCCAACCCCAGCTATCTATTTTACAGAGGGAGAAGGAAGGTCTCTGCAAGAATTCCTTGGGGGAATAAAAAGTTTAATATTTAAAAATTTGATCAAAATGATTTCTTTATTTCTGTATCACCAGTACCTAGAACAATGCCGGGCCCATGGGGTCCCAGTAAATGCCTCTCGAATAAATGACTGAAGGAACTCTAGTCATTACCTAGTAACTTCCCAGGCCGACAGCTGATTTGAACTGACTGACACAGACTTTCTAGTGACCGATTATATTCATGGCAAAATTCACTACCAAAATACTCATGTCAGAACGATCCACCCTAACTTCATAGGCTATATATGACATGGAAATACACAACAAAAAGTCCTAATTACAGAAGGAATCCTTGCGCTCACTTGGCCTTGGAGGTAAAAAGTATACCCATGGCAAGGTTATAAAGAGAAAGCATGAATACATATTGTCATCTGTTAACATTATCGAGCAAACCACATACTTTTAATTTTCTTCTTAAGGCTTGCCTCTAATTAGCATGCATATTCTCTGACCCCCCCCAATGCCTGCATGTGCATCCGTTATGTTTACCCAGTGCATAGACAATCTCTCATTCACTTGTTTTTCCCTTCATGCCAGGAGCCCCAGGTTTTAGGTTTTATTTGTATCTATTCCCCAGAGTTCCTGTGCGTACTTGGCACTGTGTAAAGACCCACTAAATATTAGATGGATGAATGGGTGCTTGAGGTCCAGGAATCCCCTGTGCTGGATCTCTCTGGAACCTGGGCTCTGGGTGCTCTGGAAGCACGGCAGTGCTTGGCTGGGATGCTGCCCGAGGGCAAATGGAAGACGGGCTAATGCTGGAGCCAGAGGCACTCCTCGGATACCCCAGCTCAGATGGGGTTGGAGAATGCGAATGTCCCAGGCCAGGAGACATAAGGCAAATCACTGTGCCACTTACCCAGGGCCTGGAACAGAACGGCAGCATGCCAACTCTCAGTTCTGGAATGGCTGGGGAGCAGGATGCTTCACCAGCAGTCAGAGACCGGGTGGTAAACCAGAAGCCTGGTCATCCTGTAAGGCTGAGGTCCCAGTGTCTCCCTGGATTCTCCCAGTCTTAGCCTCCACCCACCGCCTTTGGACGGGAACGGGAAGAAGGGAGGAATGAGAGGAGGAGGACGGGGAAAGTTGAGTCAGGGAAAGTGGCCTGCTCTCCAGCAGAACCCCAAATATGGAAGGATCTACCTGATGCAACCTGAGGAGTCCCCCTAATTCCTTAGCACATTGTGGCTCAGCCCTTGGTTAAACCCATTCAACACTTAATACCTTCCACGGCTGCCAAGACCTTTTTTTTTTTCCTTGGTCCCCCCACAGCTTCACTCCACTCCTATGGTAAGTGACCCCTCCAAATCCCAGGTTCTAATATGCCCTGGACATGGAACTGGAATGTACAAGAAATACCATCTTAGACGAAGAGCTGAAATGCTGGTAAACTATTTGTGGTTTATTGTCTAAAGTTTGGTGACTTTGCACAAACTAAACCATCAATAATTTAAATACCTCTGATCGGATTTCACAGAGCAGTATGTTTAACAAGCAACTTGGAAATTCAGGAAACTCACAAAATGCTAGGGGTCCAAAGAGAGAGCCCTTAGAGATCTTGTAATTGAGCATTTACTTACCAAATTATGAACCTGGACACTCTTTTATGAAACATCAGTTGGTGTTATATCAAAAGAGGTTTCCATCCTCAACCAAACTTGGAAGAAACTGGGTTAAACAGATGTCAAGCCTGCAGGACTTCTCAGAGCCTTTGATAGGATTATTCCCCTATGACATTCCAGAAAGTACAGACGCTCTCTCCACCTTCCCTGATATGGAATTCTTATTTTGTGGGTTACCACCTGGACTGATAGACTATGGTACACTCCATAGACAAAACCTAATCTAATCAAATACCATCATCCTATTAAAGACAAGGAAACTCCCATTTACTAGCTCTGTAAACTTGAGCAAGCCACTGAAATGCTGTGAACTTTGGTTGCCTCTTCTGCAATCTGCATCCTGCAGAACCAAGTGTGGGGTAATGGAAAACCATGAGCAAGCACACAGGAGACCCATGGTGCTCATGCTGGCTTTCTTCCCTGAGTGGCAGCCATAGGCTTGGAAGGAACCCATCTGCTTACCTGCCTGGGCTCTGAGCCAAATGTTGGTCCCAGGCATGTTTCATATCTATTTTCCCAATCTTCAGCAAAAAAGAAAGAAAAATGGCCTTTTAACCCCACTGCCACAGCAGTGGGAGCTGGGAAGGCCACGGATGAGCATCCTTCTACTTAATGCAGTCTTTTCCTGTAGCAATAACGACCAATTGCATCTCCTTTCTCAAGAGCCAGGTGCTGAATGTGACTGATGAGCCAGGAACACACCCAGGGTAATATATCTTAGGGTAAAGCCATGAGACCTGATCGTTTCTGAGCACCATCTGGCTTAAGTGGATCTTCACGGAACGTACCAGCATCCTGGGAACACAGGCATGGTTTCCCCGGCTGAGTCCTGACTTCCACAGATAGCTATACCAATCATACACCAGTCAGGCAGCTTGCAATTAGCTACTGAGTGCCTACTGTGTGTCTGTTCCTGGTATGCGTGCCTGTGTGTGTGTGGGTATGTGTGTGAGAGAGAGAGAGAGAGATTGCTGCAAAGCCCTCCCAGGAAAAGGGCTCCCATGCAGAGCAAATGGGAAGAAAATGCAGCTAGAGTTAAACTCCTAATTCTCTGGGGTCTTAGAAACCCGTGGACTAGGGAGTGCTTCGACCACTTCCTCCCAGGCAGCATCAACCTCTCCCACAGGGTATGTCTGGTACTGTACTAGGTCCTACAAAGCCAGGTTAAGGGATTTCTTATTTTGCTTGGGGAACAGACTGCACATTCAAGAAACAGGGTGAGGAATGCAAACTGGCATAACCTTAATGGAAAGGAGCGTGGAGGTTCCTCAAATAATTAAAAACCAGAACTTGCATATTATCCAACAGTCCCAATTCTGGGTATTTGTCCAAAGGATTGTAATCCAGGATCTTAACAAGATACTTGCACTCCTGTATTCCTTGCAGCATTATTCACAATACCCAGGATATCCAAACGATTTAACTGTCCAATGATGGACAAATGGGTAAAGGGCATGTGGCCTATCCATAGCTTTACTTCTGCATCTTAAAAAAGAAAGAGCCTGTCATTGGTAATGACATGGATAGAACTGGAGGGCATGAGGCTAAGAGAAATAAGCCAGAACAGAAAGACAAATACTGTACGATCTCACTTATGTGTAGAATTGCAGAGTCAAGCTCATAGAAGCAGAGAGTAGAGAAGCAGTGGCCAAGGGTGAGGAGGAGAGGGAAATGGGGAGCTGATCGTCAAAAAGTACAAAGTTTCAGTTAGGCAAGACAAGTAAGTTCAGCAGATCTGCTACACAGCCTAGTACCTACGGCTGACAACGCAATGTTATAAATTTAAAATCGGCGGAGAGGGTAGATCTTATGTTCAATGTTCATAAATAAATAAATAAATAATAAGCTAAATAAATAATAAAATAGGAAGAGGAATAAGAAAGAAGCCAGGAGGAAACTCGGGTAGAGGACGGGTCCCCCAAACTCGTGGAGTTGCATATATTAAGTATGTATGGCTTTTTACGTGCCAATCATACTTCGATAAAATGGTTTAGGGACGTCAGCGTGGCTCAGTCGGTAAAGCGTCTGCCTTCGGTTCAGGTCATAATCCCGGGGTGCTGGGATCAAGCCCTGTGGCAGGCTCCTTGCTCCGTGGGGAGCCTGCTTCTCCCTCTGTCTGCTGCTCCCCCTGCTTGTGCTTGGTCTCTGTCTGACAAATAAATAGATAAATCTTTAAAAATAAAATGGTTCAAAAAACAAACCCTCAGCTGGGACAGTGCTCCCACCATAAGTAAATACGTACATAAGAAAGCTCACACACACACACATACACACGAAGGCACACACAGGAATAAATAGGGAAAAACTCTCATGTGCAATTCTGTGCTCAGCCCTGGACATTCTTGCCCCAGATGTGAAAGACAGGACAGCTGCTCTTCTACCAGCCCCCCTGGGGCAGGACCCACAGCTGTCACAGGCTCAAAGCACTCACCCTGGGCCAGGCACAGGAGAGCAGGTCATCTATCCGAGGTCCAACAGTCGAAAAGGACAGCGCTGGGCCCCAAGACTCTGGTCCGCCTCCAGAGCTGTGTTCTCAGCCACCACGCTGCGCGGCTACAAGTTTCTGCTCCCAGCGCAAAGGTGGATAACAGAGATTAAGGCGAAGTTTTCGGGGAAATGAGAAAATACGGCTCCCACTCACTGCGCAGCAAAACTCAGTGATGGTCCCAGGACACAAATTCTCAACACGGTCCTCTCCAGATGCAAGCCTCTTGGACCCCTTCTCCTGCTCCACCCTCCCAAGGTCGAGGCGAGGCCCTCAGCCTCCACTCCCAAGCCCCACCCGGCAGAACCACCATGACAACCATCTTGGCCAATGGCCCAGGAATCATGGTCTGCAAGTCAGTCTCCCAGGACGGTTGATTCAGGCAGCTCATCACATTGCTGACCCAACAACACAGAGCTCCACGTGTAAAAGGGAGTCTGGTGTCATGAAAGGTAAACTGTCTCACACTGTTGCACAGACATTATTTGATTTCGTTCTTACAACAATCCAGAAAGTCGGGATTTTTATCTCTGTTCTACGGGTGAGAAAACAAGGCCGCAGATTTGAAGTGGCTCTCAGCGCCAATGGAGAGCAGGCCAGACACTGACCTTGTGCTCAGGGCACAGTGACCTTAAAGCTTGGCCCCTTCAGCACATTCTACACCCTCCCCCCCGCCTCCGGCTCTCCCTCTGCCCATCCCCCTCTCCAAATGATGCAGGGCTGTGTAGCACAACAGCCAAGCAAGAATTCTTGAGACATTTTATGGTGCAAAAAGGTGCTTTTATGATAGCACAGGGACAGGACCCATGGGCAGAAAGATCCACACTTGTGATTGTGCAGAGGGACGGATGATATACTTTTAAGTTTTGGGGGGAGGAACAGAGATAACATTAAGTCCCTAAAGGGACCTTTGCATGTTAAGGAAGAGTTACAGGATCCTGGAGGGTCCGGCTATTGTCAAGAGAAGGTTGTTTTTACTCTCTAGCAAGACATGAACATCAAGACAGCCATGACTTCCTTGAGGAATGTCATGCTCTGCATGTCTCAGGAACTGATTTCTTCAGTGGGCTGCAAGTTGTAAGGAGATTTCATTTGAGCTCCATTTCCCTTGCCTTTATTCTCCTCATCACAAAGACCCAATCCCCTCAGCATCCATCCACACTCATGCATTCAAATTCATCCATCTACAGTCATGCATTTTGAGTGGTACAGGGCAGAGGTTCATCAAGTGGGGACAATTCTGCTGGCAAGACCTTGGGTCATTTCTGGTTTTCACAGCCAGAGAGGGCCACTGGCATTCAGTGGGGAGAGACCAGAGATGAGGGTTCTACAATGCACAGGACAGTCCTTCCCACAGCGATCCCGTTGAGGTTGAGAATCTTGGGCAAAAGGAATAAAGAGAACATAAAATGCCAAGAAAAGTCCTGCATTGTTCTGAGTGCTTTTAATGTATCAATTAAGTCATCTTCAGAAGAGACAATGAGCCTGGTAATACTCTTATCTCATGGAAGGGGAGGGAATGGAAGGCCTAGAGAAAGCAGATACCCTGTCCTTGGGGCTGACATTCTCAGGAAGGGCTCCACTCCAGGGGGAGAGAATGACAAACCTCTGAGTTGATTTCCTCGTGGAATAAGATGATCATGCCCACGGACTTCGGTGAATGTCCCATGCCATACATTCGTGTGGCAGGAAGGCTCTAAAGGACCTGATCTCCTGGGATCTATGCCCTTGGGTAACCCTCCCCCAAGACCACAATGATTCTGGCTCCCGCTGTGCTTGCTCTCTCTTGCTGTCTCTGGTAAGAGCCTGCTGCCCCAGGGAGAGGGCCAAATGGCAAGGGTCTGAGGGATCCCCAGCCAACAGCCTCTGGGAACCGAATCCTGTATACCACCATTTTAGTGAACTTGAAAGGGGATCAGCCTTAGGAGGGCTGCAGGCCCAGGCAACAGCTTAACTGCACCATGTCAAGTCCTGGTCCAGACCACCCAGCGAAACCACACTGGGATTCCTGACCCGGGGACACAATGCATGTTATTGTTTTAAGCTGATGACCTTTGAGGTCAGAGGTAACTCACACAGTGTGCCTACTGGATTCTTCCTATGTGCTACTTCCCATCCTCTGGACCTCACCTGACTCTGATCCAAATCCTCTCAGATGACCATTTCTGCTGGGGCTCCAGTCACCTTCCTGGGAGTGGGATCTGCTCCCACCTTGCCTGAGCCTTACACTGCACTCTCTCTTGCACCTGCCTTGCACCCCTGCATGTCCAGTCTGGAAGTACAGGGGTATTAACTTGCCCTGGAATAAATTTTGGTCCAAGGGTAGAGGAACAACAAATACATGATTTCCTCTTTCCTGGCAGCCAGGATGGACATCCTAAGATACATTTTACACTGCTCATCAGGCACTGCCCTTGGCACCTACAGGAGTACGAATCCAGAACTGTGGACATGGCCACCTGACCGGCACACACACTGGCTCTCTCTCCTTTCATGCTTTGCTTCCCTAACCCTAGGATCACACTTCCTAGCACTGTGTGCACACAACCCTTGTCTCCAGCTCTGCTTTCTGGGCTGGCAAGGCTAGGATGGACAGGATCTAATGTAACAGGAATGCCCAACCCATGGGAATAGTCAAGCCTTTTCTCTCCATGGCTGGGGGAGACCGAACTGTGTCTCTTTTAGTTTGAAAGTTTTACAATTCCAAATATTGTTACATTGTCTCACCTTCAGCAGAGCACAGAGCAAAATAGAAGGCACAAGTTATAGGCAGTGAGCTGGTTCTGAGCTGCTCCTTCCTAGCCCCCTCTCTCCCTCCCTGTCCTGTGTGCCTTGTTGACACTCTCCAGCTTAGGTGTCCTACACCTCACCATCTGTTTCAGACTGCCAAGTCTTTGCTCATCTGTTCCCTCTTCCTTGATAAGCCTCCCACCTTCCAGTTAATTCTTAAGTATTCTTAATTATGCATTTTAAGGGTCATCCTATCCAATAATCTAGGACACCTTCCCCCCACCCCCCCCCCCAATTTGGTCTACACATGCCTTGTTTGAGATGTTGGAAGTACCTCGAGTATATGTCTGCTTAAATTATTCATTTTTCTCAAAAAACACAGCAAAGTTAACTGTGACAGGGATGAATGCTTTCTCATCTGGCACCCTGAGTGCTTCGTTACTTTTCACTGAATGAATGGATGCACTGAATAATAGAAGAAGAATGGCAAAAACTAATTTTCCCTTGAACATAGCACTGACAAGTTCGACATAAATCCAAAAGCTGTTCACTCCTCTGTTGGAAGAGAGGAATTAGAATAAAAACACATATTCTTCTACCATTTCTATATCCAGGCAACAGTTTGATAAGCCACTGGCTCAGTTCAGCAAAACCAATGATCCGGCCCTACTCCTTGTGCATTTGAGAGCTTGTGAAATCACCAAGTAAACATGAGACAAAGTCTGGGGAAAGGGTGTTAAGCATTTTTCACATCCCTCTTTTCCCTGGCTAGGCCAACAACCCTCACCTCCCATCACCCCACCTCCAACTGGGCTTTATTTTCAAGAGCAAGAACATAGATCATCCAAAGCTCTATAACCATAAGAAATGTGTCTACAGACTGGGGACTTTAAAATGCTTTGGAACTGCTGAGATAATTTAATAATTGAATCTGCTTAAAATCCTTTACACACACACACACACACACACACACACTCCAAACGTGGAAAGCTCATCTCATCACCACTTGAGAGAACTCATTTAGTTTCCAGCTAGGTAATGAATAGATAGCATATTTGATATGTCCTCTCCCAGGATAGTGAACTGGGACAAGTCACCAGGCCACTGAGCCCCAGTTCCCTCATCTATAAAACTGAAACAATAATGGGCCCACACTGCCTCACACGATGGACAGCAGTGACAATTACAGGAAATCCTCTGACTCTAAACAGATGGCTCCTTCCAATACAGACTTCTGTCCCTGCACCCTCTTCCACTCGGGGTAACTGGGCACCTGCATCCCCACCTCTGCAAGACAGCTGGTGCATTACAACTGCAGACATGCAAAGAGAACAGCCGGTTCTTGATTGTAAGTTTCAAAACAGACTTTGAATTTAATGGGAAAGATCGTCATTTGACAGCAAAGATTTTAGAGTTTCCAAAGTCTAGGAATTAGAAGAAGATTAGAAGTCTAGAATGGAATCACTCTTTTCCCCTCCCCAACCTAGAAACTAGATAAAGGCTGATCGGACAAGAGCAGTTTGAGGGTGAGTTGAAGAGGAGGCAGAAATGACTGTACACCTGGTTCATTCTCTGCTGAGACCCCATGCTCCTTCCCCACCCTCAAACCCTGCTGAGTGCTCTTATCCTAAAGAGAGAACTAGAATCCCCACATGACCTGGAGGATTCTCTGTGCAGAAACTACCTGTGTCCTCATCCCTGGGTTAGGCCTGGGGACACAGCAGGTCCACAGGGTTCCTCAAGCATCAACTGGTATCCTATCAGAAGGACCTTAAAGGCTCAGGGAGCCAGGAGTGGAAGCCTTGGGGTAAGGGACAAGAGGCTGATGACTGAGGTTCCCATGGGAAAACATAAACTCCAAGGATGCCAGTGAGGGTAGATGATGATCAAGGGTTAACCACCCAATCTCCCACCCTCAACCCCCATCTCTAACGCCGTGGCTTTCTGCAAGTCTAAGAACCTGGATTCAGCCTCACGGAAGAGTGAAGAAAGATTCTGGACTTTGCTGTTCTCTATGGCCTAGAGGTTGGAAGAGACACGAGGTTCAACTAGAGAAACACAGCTACCTTTCTTTGTCAATCTGATTGGGTGAGCTCTGCAACCATGACTGAAGGGCCTCACACAGCTGTTGGCCCTCGGCAGGTGTCCAGTAAGTAGCAGTACCCTCCCTGACCTTCCTGAAATGCTCCACGGATCCCAGTTTAGCTATCTGTGGTGACAATGACAAAGGATTTCATCACAGAATCTTTGCCCAGTGGGTAACTTTCCAGGCCAGCTCTCTCAATATAGAGTTTGGGAACTGAATCCCAGGGAGACCAGGACACAGCAAGGTAGCAGCAGAGACAGGGCTGAGACCTAGGTCCCTCAATTTCATGCAGACCTCCTTATATTTCTCATGGAGCTTCCCAAAGAGCAGAGCTAAAGATGAGTTTGCAGGAGATCATAAATGATCTAAGTGGCTGAAGACAGAAGGACAAGAGGCAGCTAATTAGTGTAAAGAGCTAATTAGGGGGATATGGCCTCAGGGGCAATCCTATTGCTCTCCAGAGTCCAAGAATTAATGACAGCGACACAGTAACTTAACTTACTCTAACCCTTCAGCTCCCCTTAGGTCCATCTCCTGAAAAATGGCTTCATCTACTTACTCCTTTATCAAGTGCTTCCAATGGCCCTGAGATGTCTAGAAACTAAATAAAGTCCCCTTCCCTGGCATAGCATTCAAAGCCCTCTGTTTTGGCTTCAATGTACCTTCTTAGTCTCATCTCTCACCCCAGTCTTCCAGGGAACCTCCCCTTCCTTCCCTTGGCCACAACATTTTTTGTGCCATACATCACATGGCATTTTATAAATATTATTTCTCAGGTGGTTTTTCAAAGTATACTCTCTATGTATTGCTACCATGTAACCCTTGCAACGTTCAATTAGCCATAGTCTGCTCCGTTGATATGCCTCTTACTTCAAAACAGGTCTGTCATGTTGGGCCAACCACATGGTCATCACTATCTGTTTTAACCCCCCAAGTACTACCATTAATAATAAGATCTAGCATTTCGTGAGTGATCAGTAGTTGCCAGGAGCTCACCTGAGTATTTTATACTCACAGATAATTTGATCCTTACAATGACCTTTGAAGTGGGTGAGATCACCTCAATATTAGGCTTGAAAAAGACTCAGAGAGGGCAAATAATTTAACCAAAGCTCAAATAGAGTAAATGAGAAGCAGAACTAGATCCCAAAGCACACAGTTTTAGGCAGTATATTTCAGCTACAAGTACTTACTTGGAAATATCAAATGTAGTTGCTGAGAAGACAAATATCACACTGAGCAAGGCCCCATCGATAAGATGTCATTGTGGAGAGAGTTGGGTTAGAGCCCATTCTTGAATTCATAAAGCCATTCAGAGAGAATGCGGTGTTATCTCTTGCAGGTGTGTTCTGTACCATGGCCATATTAGAATGCCCATTGTTCATAAGGACTCTACTCATTGGATTAATTGAGCATTCCACTTGGAATGGCTCTGGGCAACAGCGAAGAAAAGGTGAACCACCCCATATTCAGCCTCTTTAGAGTGGTGAGAACACAGGATTAGCATCTGCCAGGCTTGGCTTTCCATCCTGGCTTCACCTCTTACTCCGTGTGGACCCTGGGCTTTCACCTGAGCTTTGGCCAGCAAAATGTTTCAGACACTGTCCCTGGTGCTGAAACCACACAGAGGCCTGAGGCTCAGCTGATGCCATCCATCAAAGAGTTCACAGGAACTGGATAATTTAAGTACATTACAGTCAGCTCAGCAAGAAAGGAACTCAAGTCTTAAATCATACACCAAAATACTTTGCCAAAAGACCAATAATCATATGAAGAGATACTCAATTTCATTTACAATCTTATAAATGCAAACTAATATCATAAGATGATACCACTTTGCACTGACGAGAGGGGCCAAAAGGAAAAAGGCAGGCAATACCAAGTGTGTGAGGAGGTGCAGACACTGACACTGCTATGTATTGCTGGAGGAAGTCTGAGATGACCACTTTGGGAAACTATGTAGCAGTATCTACTAAAACTGAATATGTACATACCCTATAACACAGCTGTGCATTCTCCATAATATACCCAACAGAAATGCATATACATAGGAATTAAAAAGCAGGTATAAGCATGAGAGACGATGGACTCTGAAAAACAAACTGAGGGTTCTGGAGGGGAGGGGGGTGGGAGGACGGGTTAGCCTGGTGGTGGGTACTGAGGAGGGCACATTCTGCATGGAGCACTGGGTGTTATGCACAAACAATGAATCATGGAACACTACATCAAAAACTAATGATGTAATGTATAGTGATTAACATAACATAATAAAAAAATAAATAAAAATAAAAAGCAGGTATAAGAATGTTTGTATCATTTTTTATAATGCTCCAACAATGAAGATTACACAGATCTTAGAAGAATGGGTGAATGGATTGTGCTTTGTTCATACTTTGGACACTATATGGCAGTAAGAATGAGATACTACTAGATACAGCAAGATGGATGAACTGCATAATCATGTTTGAGCAAAAGAAGCCAAGCACAAAATGATACACACAGTATGAAGTTCAGAAACAGTCAAAACTAATAACAATACGGTGCCAGAAGTCAAGGTAGTATCTACACTTGGCAGTGGTGGTGGGTAGTAATTGGAGAAAAGCACAAAGGGGATTTACAGGATGATGTCGTTTCTTGAGTTTTGTACCAGTTCAACTAGATTTTTGAGTTTGAGAACATCTGTTGAGACTATACAAATGTATACTTCAATTAAATTTTTCTTTAAGTTTCTTCCATGACACTGATATGTTGATATATGCCTTGGACCTTGATTTTTTCCAAAAGTCATATGTTTTATCCTGAAACAAAAACTACATTTCAAAGACACAAGTTAAACTTTCTGAGCCTTGACCTATAAGACAAGAATGGTAACATTTACCTTCACAAAGTGGATATGAGAATTAAATTAGAAAATCTGTACCAACAACTTACTGGCATAACAAATGCTTGCAGTGAGTGAGTCCTAGCAATGCTATTACTTCAATACGCTCCATAGTTTGGAAAACTATGCAGCAATATCTACTAAACCTGGACTTACAAATATCCTGTAAGCTAGTTGTACAATGTAGAGTGTTTAAACAGATTTTATACCATTCCCTGATAATGTCCCATATTTCAATTTGTACCCCTTGATGTACTTTTCATTCTTGCTACAATAAACCCCCTACTCATCCCAAACTCAACCCATTTTGTTTCTGCACCTGGTCTTGACTCCAATGTTGTTTTCTTGGAATTCTCATCTCATCAACCTGTCCAGAGCATTCTTATTTTTCTCAATGTCCATGCACACCACATGCAACCTCCCCAAAGTCCTCTCCCAATTTCTAACTCCCATACTTTGTCTATTCCTTCAAGAACAATAACAGCATCACTATCATACTCAGTTCCCACTTACTGGGTATCAACCATGTGTCAAGCTCTAGGATACATGCTTTACATACATTAATTTATAATCCAATCTATCCCTGAAACAATATGGATACATCGTTGAATAGCTTTAAAATAAACAAATTATGAAACAAATTGACAGGGACCAAGGAAATTAGGCATTAATATCCCAGTTTTTAAACGAGGACACAGAGGCTCCAGGTGGCTAAGTGATACATCTTTCTTACAAAATTGGGAACAAGAGGAGCTGGGGTTCAAACCAGGTCTGGTGGGCTGCCATACCAAATGTCCTATCCCAAACTACCTCAGACTGTCACTGACAACTGACTGACAGATTTTCAGTACAGTGGATCCAGACATAAGGCTGTCTCTCTCGGTAACACAATCGTGATTTATCCATTTACAGTCAGGGAAACTGAGGCAGAGGTCTATTTCAGTCCCTAGGTCACTATATCTTATGCAATAGAGGAATCATAAGATGGGAGTCACATGTATGCAGAGTGTCATCCGTAGCAGCCAAAGAATTAACCTGTGTTACTTTATTTGATCCTAAGAAGACAGAGAATATTCTCCTCAATTTGAAGACGTGTTAACTGGAGCAGTGGGACCTGGGCTTAGAACCATCAACCTTAATGATTTTATGCCAGGCTCTCTCCCACACAAACCCACCTCCCTAAAGATTCAGATGTCAGTGAGTCTTAGCAGGGATCTCTGACAATTCCATAACGAAGGGCTAATGGGGTCACACCTTTCTTTTAAATTGTCAATATTTTTAGGTTTACTTTTGTTCCTGCTGTTTTGGATGCAGGCTTTCACTCAACCATCAAAACCTAATTCAAATATCTCATTCTCTCAGAGGACTTCTCAGATCTTTTACTCCCTTATTTCCTTCAAAAAATTGTCCCCAGTGGCCTATAATGTAGTGTCAGTAGCCAAGGTATGGAGGCTTCGACGGTGCATAAATAGCCATCTCCCCGTTCTTCCAGTGCTTATGTATTTGAGGGGGGCTCTCATGCATCACTCTCAGATGCAATCTCCAACTGTGGTAAGTGCTGTGAGTGAAGAGTACAGGGAGATTTAAAACAGGATAGTGGGGCACTGGCTCTGGTCTTGGAGATCAGGGGAGACTGATGGTACTGACTGATACCACCTGCACTCACTGCACTGTAATCTGTCCTCCCATGTGTTTCCACGATAGTCTACAAGTAACACGACAGGACTATGTCTTATTCATGCCTCGATCCCATGCCCTAGAAGCCCTGGGTGGCCCACTGTAGGTGGCCAAGGGATGTCATCCTCAGCATTACAACTGCTACCCTTGTGGCCACCACCATGACTGAAGAAAAATGTAGGGAGTGTCTGAGTGAACACAAGCCCCAAGTGATGACCTCTACTAAAGGGCATCTTCTTGGCACCTAAGGAAGGAAAGAGCACTTTGTGGATGTCAAAGAAATAAGAAAACTGCCTAGCTCCGACTTCCTCTCTGAGAGGCTAATTTGCTCTCCATGCCTCCTCCCCAGGCTCCTTCACAAGCTTGCAGCAGCTCAGCTTTCTGTTAGTGACTCCTCACAACTCCCAAGCCATGACTGTGTTTTGCATTTAACCTGGTTAAAACACCATCTTACAAGGCGGGCGCAGACACAGAGGTGTCATCCAGCCCAGAGCAGAGATCAAAGACGCTGTCTCGGCGTCAGTGAAAATATGCTCACAGGTACTTCAAAAATCAGAGCTGGGTTTTCTACATCTGGAAGGCCCCTTTCAGAAATTCCCACCTCCCCAAGCAACACCAAGGACGAAGAAACTGAGGTCTGGAAAGATCAATTCCAGGACAGAGAGAAAGCAAGGGACACCACCAGGTCTTGGGCCCCAGCTTTGCAGGGAACGCTCAGCTGCGGTGGAAGGTTTCCTCTTGGGAGGAAACAAACCAATCCTTCCTTGAGGTCCCCACAATGTCCCTCTGTGCCTCTCCACCCAGAACTGAGTCTTCTGTCCTCCCTTAACCAGGCACTGGCAAGGGAAGGGGACCAATATACTGGACTCATGCCAGTCAGAATAATCCCTGGGGCTGGGGCTGGGATCCCTGTCCCCTAAAGCATGCTTTGGAGGGGTACCTAAAACACTGGGGGCCCAGGAGGGAGAGGATATTAGACACCAATGGTGTCTGATATGAAGAGTGACTGCAGTCGGTATACGAGTCACAGGCACCTCTAGAAAGAATGTTCAGAGAAGGACTTACAAGATGTGACCTCTGAAAACAGCCTTGAGCACGACAAGGGGCAGGGTTTAGAAATACCGTGTGAAAGAGCTTTCGGGTACAGGGAATTGCTGGCATTCAAGCCCCTCTCTCTGAGCCAAAGCCTGTGTGGTCTCCACTGCCCCAAGCTGTCTGCAGAAACTGCTCCTATTCTTCAGGTACAGGCTCTCCTATCATGGTCTTCCTCAAGTCTTGATCACACTCTGCAAACCAGAGTGTCCTCCTGGGTAAGCCTTCTTCCCCAGCCCGTCCTGGTACTACTCTCATTCCCCTTGGTGGACACTCAGGTGTGGATTCGTTTTGCCTTCTCATCTCCTATTAGGGTGTGAATCCTTAAGGTCAGTGACCACACCCGACTCAGACCCACACTACATGGTCAGAGCGCACAGTACATTCTTAATGAATGTCCACTGAATCACGCTCAGAAGGTGCAGATCTGGGGTGCTGCTTGCTCCAGTCTGCTGGGGAGGAAGGGGTCCCAGGAGACCCTGATTTTCCTGGAACAGTCCAGCTACCGGATCAGAAGGCACACGGGAAAGAAAACCAATGGAAGTATCCACCCCAGCATCAGGTCCTGGGAGACTCTGATGGGGAGAAGTACAAAGTCAGAGGAGGGAGGCAAGAGACAGGAAAGAGCGTGCTGTACACAGACAGTGAAGCGGGGACGATGCACATGGGGG
Organism: Neomonachus schauinslandi; assembly: GCF_002201575.2. NCBI lineage: Eukaryota > Metazoa > Chordata > Mammalia > Carnivora > Phocidae > Neomonachus > Neomonachus schauinslandi. Next base: position 183,281,220 of record NC_058406.1, read on the forward strand.
AGGTTATCTTCGTAGGCGCACACAGAATGCCATAATAAAATTAGGTCTGATTTTTGCAGTGATGAAGAGCCACTGAAGAGCAAACACAGCTTGCTGTCTACCTATTTTATTTCAGGAACTGTGTAAGCTACTTATATACATTTAATCCTCCTAAACGAGACTATTAAATTGTGGCAATCTCTCATTCATGGATGATGAAGTTCATACTCAGTGAGGTGATGGTGGCTGAGGGTCACATGCGAGAAAATGGCAAATGCCCAAGTCAATGACCTTTCTTCTCAGCCACACAGGTGACCCATGCTTGAAGGATTCATTCACTCTGGTAAGAAGAGAGAGAATAGGTTTGCTGGAGATGCAGAGATATTATAGGTTGGGAAACCCATTTAGGAGCTGTTGTAATAATCCACAGCAGATAGGATGAAGTCTGGCTCTGGGCATTGTTACCAGAAATCAATCATACCTGGAAACGAAGCAGGTGCAGAGCGGGAAACAGGTGAAGAGGACACAGAGGCACCCCCCCCCACACACCTCGGGAAAGTGAGAACACCTTCTCTGCTTATGCCCCATCACCAAATCAAAGCATCAGCAAAGCTGTCCTTGGGACTCTTTGCTCTAACGGCGGGCACACATTCTAAGCCTAGACAAGCTTCAGTCACAAGGACGAAATATTATTAGTTTAGCTGTGTTTTAGCTCCAGCTTTCGCTATGAATCATGTGTGCATGAATCATAATCACCACTCTTCATATTTTAGAAGCAAATGTATAATTTTTCTTACCCAAGGAAAAAATTAATTGCTGTCTAAATATGAATCTAATGTTGCTTCTGAAGCTCTTGGATTTATTCAATTCTGAGCTTTCCTTTTCTTTGGGAGTAAAAATAATCAGGAAAGCTTTAAAAAAAAAAAAGGCGACATATTGAGGGTCTGCCCTGTCCGTGACTCTGGCTCTATGCTTTTCCAAGTTAAGGTAGATGTTAAGAGAAACCCCAAGCATACATAAGCCATTTATTTTCCCTAGTAAGGAGGAGAACCTTAGGATTCCAATTAAGGTGAATCAGACACCAAACCCCATGCGTCTGACACTCCTGACCCGTCTCACTGGTTATAATATGAAACATGGTTATCAGACTGACTCCACATTATGGTTCCTTCTGGAAGTAATATTCAAAACTCTCCCCAATGTGGTTATGACATTTGTTGTCCACCATCATTTTAGGACACTGTATTAGCAGTTGGGAAGCTAATTATCTCTGAACCTGTCAACTGCATATGAACTGGGGACACCAAACAAACCTGGTTCTTAGAGCTAATACGAAATGCATGGTTCAAAGGAGCAGGGATCTACACCCGTATCATATAACTACCAGTCACACATTGGGGCCCTCTGAGCTCCAAAGACAAGCCTCAAGCAGTGGCACTGCCAGCCTCTGACCACGAGGCCCTGGAGCACCCTCCTGCTCATCCCCCTGGAGCTTCTGCTCCTCCAAGTCTGGCAGAAGCCATGTGCCAGGCTCCATGCTTGGCATCCCACCAATGCCTCCTAACCACATGGCAAGCTGAGAGGGTTACCCTCATTTTGCAGGTGTCCCGTTTAACCATGCCGCATCACCACTGCATACAAGTACCATAATAATACTATTATATTACTTATTAAAATGCAATGATGTTACTGTATTAAATAGTACGTACCAAATACAGTAACAATATCCAAAAAGAGTTCAGGTATACAGTTCTGCAAGTTTCCACATATTCTCAACTATATTACCTCAATTTTCTCTGATAATTAAATAAACAAATCACACAAGTGCATCAAAACACCTTTTTAAAGGCTGCCAACTGCCCTCTGGTCTGCTCTCAACATGCTCTTTCTAAGTCGCAGTTTTGGTCCTGTTGCTCCTGTTTAAAAACAATGGGAGACTTCAATTCTGATCTCCAGTGGAACTGAAGTAAGCCAGCCAGTCAGCAGCTGAAGGCTGTGGGTCTGGATTCAGCAGATACTCCAAAACCACCTTGTCAGCACTGCTCTGTCACCCACACCTACTGTGGCCTCCTAACAGCCCACCTTTCCTGGCCTTGGGACCACAGAATCTGTGACAAGCTGTGCGCCCTACCGGCCCGGGAGGGCTGGCGCAGCCCCACTTTGTAACAACCGTGCCATTAAACGGTGCAGCCAGAGTCCTCCCCCTTCGTGCAACATGACAGGCAGGGATCATTATTTCCAGGCTTCTCTTCGATGTGGCCATTCGGGCCCTGGAGAGGGTCAACACAGAACTAAGCAATGTCCCTGGTGATGAGAGGGTAAGAAAACCTTGGATGGATTCACAAGAAGAGAAGTTCGTTGGGCATAACGTGGCAGGAAAACGTATTGGGAGTGCTGGAGAGATCCCATTTCTCTGGGCGCGTTTTCCCTTTCCCTGGAAAACCCTTCACTGTCCCTCCCATGACATGTCGTGAGTGAGAATTCAGGAGAGCGATGGCAGTGAATCGTGGAGAAATGGCTCGCTCCACAGAAATACTTGTCAAAATGTCTTCAGCGGAGCTGGACAGCAGGGATTAAAGTACCTGCTGGTTTTGCCAGTGAGCACCACGCCCTGAGTCCGACCTTCTGTGAAATGCACAGATGTCTGGTCTGTGTTCCCAGCACATCAACCTGCATCAAAGAGCTGCTCTGAGCTTCATAAACAATCCTAAGAACAAAATGGAAATGAGAAGAGCAAAGGCACCCTGCTGGGCTTACCCCTGGGCAAGGTCGTCTGCACACAGAAGCATGCCAAGGCTGGCGTGGGTACAACGGGAAGCGTGCTCTCGTATTTTGCGGGTATGGCCAGGATGGAAAATCAGAAAGTCTCCAAACGTGAACTTGGCAACCACGTGTCCACCCTGGACAGAAAATCCTTACACAGCATGTCCACATAGATGGGCATATTCGACGCAGACTGATTGGGCTGTCAGATCTGATTAAAGAATGTGACTTTCTAAACAGTGTGAAAAGGGCAGGGAATGGTCTCGAAGTTAAGCAAGCTGTCGACATTTTTAAGGGCGAGGCAACCTTGGAAAAAACCTTTAATCTTTCCAAGTCTCAGTTTCTTGCTCTGTAAAACAGAGACGAGAACCTACTCGTAGGGTTTTCGTGAGAATACCATTTGGCAACCTCTTTGCTAGAGGATCTGTTCATTTTCTATGCTCCAGAGAATAGGAGTCTCCTTCCCTTTGCCTCTGGACTGCTGAGTACTGAATGTCAGCTCTGACAAACAGTGTGATCTAAAGAACAAAGTCCAAACACCTTGGCTTCCATTACGCACAGCCTCCCATCTGAGCTCGACGAACACTCCGCCCTCATGTCCTCTACCTGCAACTACTGGGTCTGTGATGAGCTGCTATTTCTGACGAGACTGTGTTATGTTCCTTAGGAGTTTAGAAATGGGGGGTGGGGGCAGAGCATCATATTTGGTAATGATATTGGTAGAGAAGAGTATGGGACTCTCTATAGAAATACTGAAAATCCAGAGAAGACTATCAGAAGTATATAAGAATCAAACAGACTTGAGTTAAATCCCAGCGCTGACGCTTCCTAGCCGGAGGACCACAGCAAGCAGCTTCACAGCCTCTGTTTCCTAGGCTGTGAAATGAAGATAAGACCCCCCCCCCCCAAAGTGAAGGTAGGATCCACCTCACAGAGGCACCGAGAGGAAAACAATGCATGAGTGCAAACCGCGTGCCAGGCAGCATGCCTGATTTACCACAGACCTTCAGTAAGTGGCCGCACAAATCCTCTCCACCCAATCATAGTATTCATGAAGCCCTGATATTATCATCGCTGTTATTCTGAAGAGCGATGAAATTGGGCAATATAGTTACTGTGCTCACGCTGAATTCACCTGTTCTCAGAACATCTTAGTCTGAAGAACGAACTTATTTGTGCTTCCACTCACTCACCTGTAGGGGGAAAAAGGAAAAAAAAAAAAAATTGAAAGTACAAACACAGTCACCTTCTTTGTCTGGGAAATCTGTTCATTTTAATTAATCTAAAAGGTTTTTAGCAATTCGTGTTTGTTAAGCACTTTGACATCCTAAGAATAAGAGGCAATTTAAATGCAAAGTTTTATTATAACATCTCTTTATGACTGTTACTCAAGGGGGCTCTCAAGTAAAAAGGAGCCCCTAGAATTCTCCACGTCTCATCAAGAGACGGCACGGCTCTCTCTAGTTGAGGGCCAGGATCCTACGGACTGACTCCCTCTGCTTCCTTAGCAAGAATGTGGAGTAGAGCTGAAAAATACAGCAGAAGATAGGAAAGAGAATTTTAGTGCCTTTCAAACACCAGCTACCTTCCTCCTAAATCTACAAATCAGGTTCAATTTGCACTCCTATTAGTGCACCACTGTTTGCTATTTATATGGCTTTGAGCATGAATGAGGAACACCATCCCTATAAAAGACTATAGTCTTTTGGGTTCAAAAGACCAGAGGACAGAATTCAGGAAAACTGCAACCTCCATAAAGGGAGGCAGAAACCTACAAAGGAAAGAAGCAGAGAAGGGAACCACACAGTCTCTATATACAATCTGTCCAAATCCCTGGCTGACCCCAAAACCATGCATGCATGGGGCAGACTCCGAGTAGCCAGACCAAAGATAAAATAACTAACCAAGATTTCAACTACTGCCCAATAGGCAGAGACTGCAATCTGAGTTGAACCAGGTCAATTGCTCACCACAACAAAGACACCAAAAAATGACAACAGGAACATCAACAACAAAACAGTCATCAGAAGAATATGATAGAATCTGGAGTTTCCACAATGCAACATTCACAATATCCAGGAGGGAGTCCAAAACGAGTTTAACAGGACAGGAAACAGGAAAATGCGACCCATTCTTTAAAAAAAAAAAAGACAATCAATAGAGACTGACCCCAAGACGACACAGGTGTTGCAAATAGCAAACATTATAACTATACTTAATGACATAATGGAAAATAGGCTTACAATCAGTGAAAATTAGCTAAGCATGAAAATGAGGCTAGCATGTCCCCTACTTCAAATGAAAAAAAAGTGAAGAATCCTATAAGGTTGGACAGTTTTTATCTCACAAATATACTAGCTTTTGAAGTATTTGGGGACAGAGTATTTGGATAGATCAGCTACAGGAGCCTGGGAACTCAGTATAATTAATCAATTAATTAACTCAAGAGATAATCACTGCACACACACAGGTTCCAGGCATACCTCTAGAACTGGCTTTAATAAGTTACCAGGTTTCTTGAAACTTCTGTTCTATATTCATGGAGGTTTTACAAATGGCTGACACATGAAAAAATGCTCCACATCACTCAGCATCAGGGAAATACAAATCAAAACCTCAATGAGATACCACCTCACACTGGTCAGAATGGCTAAAATTAACAAGTCAGGAAACAACAGATGTTGACGAGGACGGGAAGAGAGGGGAACCCTCCTACACTGTTGGTAGGAATGCAAGCTGGTGCAGCCACTCTGGAAGACAGTATGGAGATTCCTCAAGAAGTTAAAAATAGAACTAGCCTACAACCCAGCAATTGTACTACTGGGTATTTACCCCAAAGGATACAAACATAGTGATCCAAAGGGGTACGTGTACCCCAATGTTTATAGCAGCAATGTCCACAATAGCCAAACTGTGGAAAGAGCCTAGATGTCCATTGACTGATGAATGGATAAAGAAGATGAGATATATATATATATATATAGAGAGAGAGAGAGAGAGATATAGATAGATAGATAGATAGATAGATAGATAGATAGATAGATAGATAGATAGATGATGGAATATTACTCAGCCATCAAAAAGGAAGAATTCTTACCAATTTCAATGACATGGATGGAACTAGAGGGTATTATGCTAAGTGAAATAAGTCAGTCAGAGAAAGACAACTATCATATGATTTCACACATATGTGGAATTTAAGAAATAAAACAGAGGTTCATAGGGGAAGGGAGGAAAAAATAAAAGAAGACAAAATCAGAGAGGGAGACAAACCATAAGAGACTCTTAACTCTAGGAAACAAACAGGGTTGCTGGAGGGGAGGTGGGTGGGGAATGGGGTAACTGGGTGATGGGCATGAAGGAGGGCACATGATGGAATAAGCACTGGATGTTATACGCAACTGATGAATTGCTGAACTCTACCTCTGAAACTAATAATACACTATAGGCTGATTAATTGAATTTAAATAAAATAAAATAAAATAAAATAAAATAAAATGAAGATTATCATTGTTTTGTGTGAGATAATTAGTTTACATCATAAAACTGACAATTGAAACTATATTATCTGGGTTTCTTAAACCTTATTTCATGCATTCGGCCCTTATCTTCTCCTCAAAGCCCTCATCTATTGATCAAGGTATCAAGAGGTGGCCTCTCCATGTGCATTGTGTATGTATGTGTGCATTTGTGTGCATGTGGCAATTTGTGTGTGTTTGCATGTGTGTGTGTACTGAAAGAGAAAAAAATAATATAATTTTGAATCATGATAAGCAGTATGAAGATAATAAATAAAATAGAAGAAAGCAAGCCTGGGGTGAGGGGTAGTTGATTTTCTTGTCTCCTATGATTTTATAATATGGGATTTGTACTTTCTCTTGAGCTGTTAGAAATTGTTAAAGAAAAAAAAAAAGAAATTGTTAAAGACATTGAAGTAGCATTAAACTGCCCTAAATGATGGACCAGCCCCACCTCATGCATATTTTATATAGAATCATGGCTGCTCTTATAATATGCATTGACATTTTCACTTTCTTTTTTTTTTTTTAAGATTTTATTTATTTATTTGAGAGAGAGCACATGAGAGGGGGGAGGGTCAGAGGGAGAAGCAGACTCCCCGCAGAGCAGGGAGCCCGATGTGGGACTCGATCCCGGGACTCCAGGATCATGACCTGAGCCAAAGGCAGTCGCCCAACCAACTGAGCCACCCAGGTGCCCGACATTTTCACTTTCTTTCTAATCTTCTTCTCACGCCCAATAAAAACGAGAGCCTTCTAAGCATGGAGGTCATGGCTTCTTTTCCGTGAGCTCATGTCTAGCCTGTGCCTGGCCCAGAGTAGCCCTAAGCGAACACTGGTCTGGCTGCTTCATGGAATGTAGCAGCAACTGAAACCGAACTGCCTGGGGGTGCATTTCGTGTCTTTCAGTGGGATGGCCTTCTTCCCCTCTAAAAGCCATGGAGACTTGGTGGGCGGGACGGGAGAGATCACTGTGCAAACAGGTACACAGTGACAGATGGGACTTCTGTTTGATAATGGGTACCTGAAAAATTACAAGTAGGTCATCACATTAGCTTGACTCAGGACATCTCTCACCAGACCATTATCCTTTAGAAAACACAGATCTCTATTAACTTGCATGGAAATGAAATTATTTCCTGCCCATTTGAAGGCCTTCATTTATCCATGGGGAGCTTTACCAAGCAAAGTTTCCAGAGCACGTATCTGTGGAAATCTTTGTTTGAGGGCCAACACAAAAATGGTATTCTTCCGGGTCTCAAAGTTCCGCCACACGAATGATCAATTGTCGTTTTGTAATGGTCCCGGGGGGTCAGTATGAAAGAAATCTACAGCGCCCAGAGCAATAAATGAGGCTTGGGGGTTAAGTGACTAATTACACATGATGCCATCAGGGTGAGCCCCAGCTTGCTGGATCCCAAAGCCTATGCTCATTCCTCCACACTGTGTAACCTCAATGGTCCTCACTGCGCACAAGCAGCAGTGTCCCCTTCAACCCTGAAGGAAATGTTTCACACAAACCCAGATGCTATTAGAGGAGGGCATAATATGGGGAGAGGGAGTACTCTGGGCTTCCCTCCGACGGCAGGTAATCAAGGGGTCCTTCAGATGTTGTGAGTAGAGTGCTGCATATTACCACAACGGGAGAGAACCTGCTTCATATCCAAGCTGTCTAGGTGCAGAGCCTCTCCAGGTCCTGCCCAGTGCTCTCTGATTTTCATGTTAACTCCTGGCCAGGTGAGCCATAGGGCAGACAGGACCACTCCGGGAACCAGGTATGCATCACTGTCTCCTAGCTGCCCAACACTGTTCCAGGCTCTGTGGAGATGTAATGATGACTAGGAACCTGCTCCTGACTTCATGCAGTTGAGAAGGTAGTGGGAGTGACCAGCCAAACTCAGGTCAAAGAAAGGAACCGACTCTTGTTTAAATAAAGTCCACTGGGTGCTGAGCACCGTGGTAGGAAATTAAGGATGTGATTTCATTAATTCATCTAATAGCCCTATGAGGTCGGCCTTAGAGCCCGCTTTTCAGATGCAGCAGTTGAGATTCAAGGAAGCATAAGTCACCTGGACAAATTCATCTGGCATTTCAGTGTCAGACCTTTGGTTCAACTTCAACACTGTCTAGCTCCAAAGCCTATGTTCTTTTCCTTCTGCTTCTGCCTACAATTCAGTGATACTAAAATAAATGCAATGGAGAGACCAACAGCTTTGTGATCACACACACACACACACACACACACACAGTAGCTTGAAAATCAAGACTGAGATAAGAAAGGGCTTCAGAGAAGAGGGGGCAGGGAAGGAAGCCTTGATGGGCACAGATGATGCACAGACGGACCAGGGGCCGAGGGAATCACAGGCATTGGTGGATCATGAAGAGCAGCAAGGAGGCAAGAAGGAGCGAAGCGAGATCATCAATGGCTGGGGGAGCTGGTGTGGAGGAGGCTTGGATTCATCCCCCATGCCCTGGTAAGCTGCTGCGATGGTTTAGCTGGAGGAATGATACATTTTTTTAGAAAGAAGATGATCTGTTAGTGGTACGAAGGAAGGATGAGAGGAAGGCACAGGGAAGGAAGGAGGTCGGGTAATTCCTGCAGTAACGAAAGCAAAAAGCAGTACAAGACTGAAATGGTACTTGAGGGACCAAGGAACAGATTGTCAGAATACGCAGGAGGTAAAAACTAGCAAGACTTGATAAGGATCGCTGAAGGTGGAGCATGAAGAAGAGGAAATCAAAAGAGCAACACTGTGCACATGAGCCTGGGTTGCTAAGTACCTGCACATAAGGAGCCTCAGGGAGCAGCAAGGAACATTCCTGCCTCCTATCAGGACCATCATTGACATGGAACAGATCTGTCCAGCGCCAGCACTTGGCAGACACCTTGCAACAGCAGAGTTCAGGGTTGCCTTTCCGGGCTCTGTTTGGGGTAACTGGGCTTTTCTCTTGCAGCTCCAAGCCCACCTCTTTATGCTCTGGGAGTCCAGAGCTGGGAATCTGCAAGCCACATTACTCTGACTCACGTGCAGGTTGACTTCCTATTAGAGGCTGTTAATGGAAGGTTCCAGAGGGAGAACAGGAAGCAACAAAGAGGAGAAATGTCCTCCTTTCATTTTTTGCTTCCAGTCTGGGCGGTCCTAGCAACAGAGCACAGCTCCACTCCACACATTGGCTTCCTTTGGCACCCCTCACCTCCTCCCTTCAAAGCTACCACCAACAAAATGGACTGTTACCCTGTCACTCAGAGTATCACCTGCAGGGAGCCCGCCCCAGAGGACAGAGCCATAGCTTTCTCCCAGGCCCTGCTTAGAGGTCAAGGACCAGCTGCCTGCAGTTTTCCCTAGAGGTCTCAGCTCTTAATTCTGGTCTCCAATTCCTCCTTTGGTTCCCCAGTCTTAGCAACTATGGCCTCTTCTTGTACTATCATTCACCAATAAGTCATTAATAACCATAATGATTCATGATCAATCCTTGAGTCATCTCAATCTTCTTGCTCTGCCAACTTTCCAACACTTACATAATCCATTCCCTATACTAAATCCCTCTGTTTGAAAAAACCACTGGTGATTCTGTGTTTCTAACTAGGCTTTGAGAACTACACTTCCGTTGGTACCAGAAGTAGTCCCAGAAAACACACCCACAATGACAGGTTTGCTTATGCTTCTGGAGTTGAATACAGTGCTGAGCTCCACGTCAGTGAAAAATAGGATGATACAATAATCCATACCAAGAAGTGGTATGAAAATTAATTCATTTATTGCCTGTTCTTTCCTGGGAGGAAGTACCTGTTCTAGCAAGGGCTTTGAGGACCATGTGGCTGCTGAACTTGGCTATGGAGTTTAAGGACACTGGGTGGGATGGATACTTCTCAGTGCACCGGAGAGAGAACAAGAAGGAAGCAAGATCTGGGCTGCAGACCACCATATCACCTCCGCTCTGATCAGAGAACAAGACTGCCTCGGTAGCAGCCTTAACAGAAGCTCTTACTTCTTGTGGTCACAGGGCACATAAGGCTACAAATCAAAACCAAGCCTTATTTATGCCGGTTGCCTAATTATAAGTAAAGCGAAGTCACACACTCACCAAGGCTCTTATGGGAACTTCAGGCCACTAACTGGGAAGTGTGGGACAGTGACACTTTCAATGGGGGCCCTCGGTTGGGTTCAGACCAAACTGGGAATCTTCACTCATTAACCATCGTTACTATTATTATGTAAACAACATAAGACATTGCGCTTAACACAGCCCGACACATGAGTTGCTGATTGCTTTTGTATTCTTTTCCCCACTAGCAAACAGACTTCATGAGAGCAAGGGATTTTTGTTTATTTGTTGCTTTACTCATTACGTAAGACAATGCCTTCACATAGCAGACACTGAATAAGTGAACAAGGAAGGGAGACAGAAGAGGTTTGGGAGGTAGGAGGGTATACGAGGGTAGAAAAGGAAAGTGCTGAAGAATTACATGTGTTTATACACTGAGGTATAGCCTGGAGCCAGTTAGCTGAAGATTTAACATACCAGGTTGGATAAATAAGTCTTTATGCAGTGGGCGAAGGATGTAAAGGATTGCTTAGCTATCTCTTCCGAACCATTTTACAGATGAGAAAATAGAGGTCTCAAAATATTACCTGACTTGTCCAAGGTGTGCTGCACAAGCAAGAATAGAATTTAGCTTGTCTGAGTCTAGTCTCTACATTAAAAATAATCAAGTGTAATAGAAAGAAGATGATGGGAATTACGATAATGCTTGACAGCTGAACGTCTCTTTATAGTCACTATGTGTGTGTGTGTTTCTGTGTTTAACACTTCATTTGCTTAACACATATTTGCAGAGCACACTTACTATGTGCCAGACACATACAACATCCCTCAGATAGATGAGATTTATTATCTCCTTTCAACAGGTTTTAAAATGTCAAATGATTGTATGTATCTGGGACTTGAGTTCTACCTTTCAGACCTAAAACTGATATATTTTTTCACTATTTTATCTCCAAATAACCTCCACCACCAAACACAAAGCAAAATAAAACAAAGCTAAAGGACACACAGAGAGATAGGGGGAGAGAAACAATCAAAAGGAGGGTGGCCAGGACATTATGCCAGGCACTCCACAGAAAGCAGAATATAAAAAAGTAATAGATCTTCAATTCATCAAGTCCCCAGAGTAATGAATTCCAAGCAAACCATATTGTGTCCAAGAGCCTTGCTGTGCATGGGAGTCCCCGCTCTTGGGGGGAAGGGCAGATGCACTGTAGCTGGGTCTGTAATTCGATAAGAACAGAACAGCAATGGAGTTTGGGAAATGGATCGATTTTAATGCAATGCCACTGACAGATCAGAAAGGACCAGACAATGGTTCTCGGGAGAGCATGCCTGCATCCCCTGCTGGTTTACCTGGAGGATGGTCTACCTTGAATTAAGTTGGTGGACTGCAGCTGGCTGGCAGCTTCTGGTGATGAGGCAGGACCTGCACTCAGGCTTGCATGAAGTCCAATGTAACAACCCCATGAGGTCCTATCCCCAGACGGAACTGTCTTTGTGGAGGTGTGTGAGGTGGGGATGCAGAGGTCACAATCTACCACAATACTGGCAGTAAAAACCTCACTGCTCATGGCATCTGGGTGAAGGAGATCTCCAACCCCAAATAACAGAACAGGAGACTAATGTTCCCAAACTAGTAGGTGATTTGGACAGAATTTGAAATCTAGTCTGACTCTAATAAACTTTTGTTTTGTTTTTGTTTTATTACCAGGTCATACTGGTTCTAAAGAAGTTCTCCAAAAGGAGCCAGGAAACGTGAGTCCATCTCATTAAGTTAGCTACATGGGCACAACGAAGTGTCTGAGCCTTTCACAGCAAGGAAGAAAAATAGGAAATAAAAAGCAAACAAAGAGACGTTGTGTGATCTTCTAAAATCTTACATCAAACCTGGAAGGCAGAATTCAAACAAATAAAGCTTCTAATTAGTCAATCCAAGACATCTTCATTTTCAAAACTGCCATTCATCAAATGCATTCAGCCGATAAGCATTTACTAAGTTCTGAGTCTGGGAGAAGCAGTACCTGAGGCACTGAGGACAGAAACAGCAACAGCAACCAAAGGAGAGCAAGGACACATGCCACCTGTCAGGTGATATCCAGGTGACGTGAAGACACAGAGTAAGGGGGCAGTGTGCTGGGTGTCCACAACCTCGAGTTCTCTATATTATAAGTAAGGGTGCTCCCTGGGTCTCTCTCCCCCAGTCCTACACCTGCCTGTCTGTGGCCTCCCCTGCTAGGATCCACTTTATTGAGCGGAATCAGGGTGGAGCTAATCCAAGGGTAAAGTCAGAAGCAGGGAAGCTACAGAACAAAGAGCAGTGGCTCCAGGATGATTTATCCCAGCTCTGTGAAAAATGGCAATGATATTTTGATAGGGATTGCAATGAATGTGTAGATTGCTCTGGGTAGCATAGACGTTTTAGCAATATTTATTCTTCCAATCCATGACCATGGAATGTTTTTCCATTTCTTTGTGTCTTCCTCAATTTCTTTCATAAGTGTTCTGTAGTTTTCTGAATACAGATCATTTACCTCTTTGGTTAGGCTTATTCCTAGGTATCTTACGGCTTTTGATGCAATTGTAAATGGGATCAACTCCTTAATTTCTCTTTCTTCTGTCTCATTGTTAGTGTATAGGAACGCAACTGATTTCGGTGCATTGATTTTATATCCTGCCACATTGCTGAATTCCTATATGAGTTCTATTAATGTTGGGGTGGAGTCTTTTGGGTTTTCCACATAAAGTAACATGTCCTCTGTGAACAGAGAGAGTTTGACTTCTTCTTTGCCAATTTGAATGCTTTTTATTTCCTTTTATTGTCTGATTGCTGAGGCTAGGACTTCTAGTACTATGTTGAACAGCAGTGATGAGAGTGAGCATCCCTGTCGTGTTCACAGAGCTGGAACAAATAACCTTAAAATTTGTATGGAACAAGAAAAGACCCCGAATAGCCAGCAGAATGTTGAAAAAGAAAACCAAACTGGTGGCATCATAATGCTGGACTTCAAGCTCTATTACAAAGTTACATCAAAAACTAATGATGTATTCTATGGTGATTAACATAACATAATAAAATTAAATTAAAAAAACAGCAAAAAAAAAAGAAAAACAAAACAAAACAAAAAGCTATAGTCATCAAGACAGTATGGTATTGGCACAAAAACAGACACAGAGATCAATGGAAAAGAATAGAGAGCCCAGAAATGGACCCTCAACTCTATGGTCAACTAATCTTTGACAAAGCAGGAAAGAATATCCAATGGAAAAAAGAGAGTCTTTTCAATAAATGGTGTTGGGAAAACTGGACAGCCACATGCAGAAGAATGAAATTGGACCATTTCCTTACACCATACAAAAAATAGACTCAAAATGAATGAAAGACCTGAATGTGAGACAGGAATCCATCAAAATCCTGGAGGAGAAGGCAGGCAACAACCTCTTCAACCTCAGCCGCAGCAACTTCTTCCTAGACACATAGCCAAAGGCAAGGGAATGCAAGGGCAAAAATGAACTACTGGGACTTCATCAAGATAAAAAGCTTCTGCACAGCAAAGGAAACAGTCAACAAAACTAAAAGGCAACCTATGGAGTGGGAGAAGATATTTGCAAATGACATATCAGATAAAAGGCTAGTATCCAAAATCTATAAAGAACTTATCAAACTCAACACCCAAAAAACAAATAATCCAGCTGAGAAATGGGCAGAAGACATGAACAGACATTTCTCCAAAGAAGACCTACAAATGGCCAACAGACACATGAAAAAATGCTCCACGTCACTTGGCATCAGGGAAATACAAATCAAAACCACAATGAGATACCACCCCACACTAGTAAGAATGGCTAAAATTAACAAGGCAGGAAACAGCAAATGTTGGTGAGGATGCAGAGAAAGGGGAACCTTCTTACACTGTTGGTGGGAATGCAAGCTGGTGCAACCACTCTGGAAGACAGTATGGAGGTTCCTCGAGAAGTTAAAAATAGAACTACCCTACAACCCAGCAACTGTACTACTAGGTATTCACCCCAAAGACACAAATGTATTGATCCGAAGGGGTCCCTGCACCCCAATGGTTATAGGAGCAATGTCCACAATAGTCAAACCGTGGAAAGAGCCGAGATGTCCTTTGATAGGTGAATGGATAAAGAAGATGTGGTACATATATACAATGGGATATTACTCAGCCATCAGAAAGGATGAAATCTTACCATTTTCAATGACGTGAATGGAACTCAAGGGTATTATGCTGAGTGAAATAAGTCAATCAGAGAAAGACAATTATCATATGGTTTCACTCATATGTGGAATATAAGAAAAAACACAAAGGATCACAGGGGAAGGGAGGGAAAACTGAATGGGAAGTCATCAGAGAGGGAGAGAAAATAATGAGAGATTCTTAAGTCTAGGAAACAAACTAAGGGTTGATGGAGGGGAGGTTGGTGGGGGGATGGGGTAACTGGGTGATGGGCATTAAGGAAGGCACATGATGTGATGAGCACTCGGTGTTACATGCAACTGATGAATTACTGAACACTACATCTGAAACTAATGATGTACTGTATTTTGGTTAATTGAATTTAAATTAAAAAAAAAAAAAGAGCAGCGACTACAGAGGGAGGTCAGAGGACAAAAACTCCTAAAGGTGGCTGTCAGGATGGTTTGGGGAGGGAAGTAGAAGTCAGAGAGAAAGTCCTTGGGAGACCATCACTGTCCCCATGATTCCGGAGATAGGCAGACAGAGGAGGTGAGGATTTTTTTTTTTTTAATTAAGTAAGCTGTACGCCCAATGTGGAGCTTAAACTCATGACCCAAAGATCAAGAGTGACACGTTCGAGTTTGGTGGGGGCAGAGCAAGATGGCGGAGGAGTAGGAGACCTGGATTTCATCTGGTCCCAGGAATTCAGCTGGATAGGGATCAAACCATTCTGAACACCTACAAACTCAACAGGAGATCGAAGAAAAGAAGAGCAACAACTCTCTCATCAGAAAAGCGACCACTTTCTGGAAGGTAGGACGTGCGGAGAAGTAAATCCGAGGCGATATTCGGGAGGATAGATGGCGGGGGAGGGGGCCTCCGTTGGCCGCTTCTGGCAAGTGATAGAGCCACTGAGCACAAAATCGGAACTTGTAGAAGTCTGCTCCACTGAGGAACATCACTCCAGTGGCTAAGTGGGGGGTGGAACCCTCGCTGGGACAGTGTGGTCTCAGGACCCTCGGGGTCACAGAAAGACTGGGGGCGCCTGAGTGCAGCAGAACTCCCAGGTATCAGAGTAGGGAAGCCGGCTGCAGAGACGGAGCCGAGGAGCGGGCTCTCAGGTCGGGGTTGCCATAAACTGTGATCCGCGGCACAGTCGGGCCACTGCTCCTCCAGCAGGGACCCAACAAGCGGCAGATCCGGGGAGGCTCCCCGTCCTTCCCCGGGAGGAGCGGTGCGGGAAGTGCACCACAGGGATCTGCTGGGTTCGAAGACTCCACACGGGGTCAGGTGCCAGAGACAGAAAAGCTCGGTCACAGGCTGGGTGAGCACGGAGTGCGGCTAGAAACCAGGGAGACGGGAGTGATTGACTGCTTTTCTCTGGGGGCGCACTGAGGAGCGGGGACCTGAGTTCTCGGCTCCTCCGGGGCGGAGATTGGGAGGCCGCTGTTTTCACTCTCCACCTCCAAAGCTGTACGGAACGCTCGCAGGGAACAAAAGCTCCCAAGAGCAAACCCGAGCGGATTACTTAGCCCGGACCAGGCAAGGGCGGTGCAATTCTGCCTCCAGCAAAGATATTTGGGAACCACGGCAACAGGCCCCTCCCCCAGAAGATCAGTGAGAACAGCCAGCCAAGACCAAGTTTACCGATCAATGAGAATGGCAGAACTCTAGCTATAGGGGAATACTGCACATAGAATCCATGGCTTTTTTATCATCGTGATTCTTTAGTCTTTCAAAGTTAATTTTTTTAACTGTCTTTTTTTTTTTAATTTTCCCTTTTTCAACTAACGTCTTATCAATCCCTTTTTTAAAAAACATTTTTATTTTTCATTTTCAGAGTCATATTCTATCCCTTCATAGTAGTTACCCTTATTTTTTGGCATATATATATATATCAGTTGTTCTTTAAAATTTTGAGATCGTTTCTTCTAACAGATCAAAATATACCCTAAATCTCTAGTGTATGGTTTTTTCCTACTCTCCTGCCTGATCACATTCTCTCCCTTTTTTTTAAAATCCTCTTCTTTCTTTTTTCAAACAACTTCTTACCAATTCCTTTTATAAAATTTTTTATAATTTTCATCTTTACAGTCATATTCCATCCATTCATCATATCAACGCTTATTTTTGTACATATATAAGTTTTTCTTTCTTTAAAATTTTGGGAGACATTTTCTTCTAACAGACCAAAATACACCAAAAATCTAGTGGGTGGCACTGATGTATGCACCAGCCTGATCATATTTGATCATATTCTGTTTTTTTTGTTTTGTTTTGTTCTGTCTTTGTTTGTTTTTATCTTTTTCTTTTTTTTTCTTTTTCTTTTTTCTTCCTTTCCCTTTCTTTTCCCCCTGCATCAGGTCTTTTCTGATTTATTTAGAGTATATTTTCTGGGGACGTTGTTACCCTGTTAGCATTTTGTTCTCTCATTCATCTATTCTCCTCTGGACAAAATGACAAGATGGAAAAAATCACCTCAACAAAAAGAACAAGAGGTAGTACCGACTGCCAGGGACCTACTCAATATGGACATTAGTACAATGTCAGATCTAGAGTTCAGAATTATCACTTTAAAGATACTAGCTGGGCTTGAAAAAAGCATGGAAGTTATTAGAGAAACCCTTTCTGGAGAAATAAAAGAACTAAAATCTAACCAAGTTGAAATCAAAAAGACTATTAATGAGGTGCAATCAACTATGGGGCGCTAACTGCTAGGATAAATGAGGCAGAAGAAAGAATCAGTGATATAGAAGACCACATGATGGAAAATAAAGAAGCTGAGAAAAAGAGAGATAAACAACTACTGGATCGCAAGGGCAGAATTCGAGAGATAAGCGATACCATAAGACGAAACAACATTAGAATAATTGATATCCCAGAAGAAGAAGAAAGAGAGAGAGGGGCAGAAGGCATATTGGAGCAAATTATAGCAGAGAACTTCCCTAATTTGGGGAAGGAAACAGGCATCAAAATCCAGGAAGCACAGAGAACCCCTCTCCAAATCAATAAAAATAGGTCAACACCCCGACATCCAATAGTAAAACTTACGAGTCTCAGAGACAAAGAGAAAATCCTGAAAGCGGCTGGGAGAAGAGATACATAACCTACAATGGTAGAAACATTAGACTGGCAACAGACCTATCCACAGAGACCTGGCAGGCCAGAAAGGACTGGCATGATATATTCAGAGGCTAAATGAGAAAAATATGCAGCCAAGAATACTCTATCCAGCTAGGCTGTCATTGAAAATTGAAGGAGAGATAAAAAGCTTCCAGGACAAACAAAAACTAAAGGAATTTGCAAACATGAAAAACAGCCCTACAAGAAATATTGAAAGGGGTCCTCTAAGCAAAGAGAGAGCCTAAAAGCAACATAGACCAGAAAGGAACACAGACAATATACTAACAGTCACCTTACAGGCAATACAATGGCACTAAATTCATATCTTTCAATAGTTACCGTGAATGTAAATGGGCTCAATGCCCCAATCAAAAGACAAAGGCTATCAGATTGGATTAAAAAACAAGACCCATCGATATGCTGTCTTCAAGAGACTCATTTTAGACCCAAAGACACCCCCAGATTGAAATTGAGGGGGTGGAAAACCATTTACCATGCTAATGGACACCAAAGGAAAGCTGGGGTGGCAATCCTTATATCCGACAAATTAGATTTTAAACCAAAGACTGTAATAAGAGATGAGAAAGGATACTATATCCTACTTAAAGGGTCTATCCAACAAGAAGATCTCACAGTTGTAAATATCTATACCCCTAACACGGGAGCAGCCGATTATATAAGGCAATTAATAACAGAAGCAAAGAAACACATGGACAACAATACAATAATAGTGGGGGACTTTAACAGCCCCCTCACTGAAATGGACAGATCATCTAAGCAAAAGATCAACAAGGGAATAAAGACCTTAAATGACACACTGGACCAAATGGACTTCACAGACATATTCAGAACATTCCATCCTACAGCAACAGAATACACATTCTTCTCTAGTGTCCATGGAACATTCTCCAGAATCGATCACATCCTAGGTCATAAATTAGGTCTCAACTGGTAACAAAAGACTGGGATCATTCCCTGCCTATTTTCAGACCACAATGCTTTGAAACTAGAACTCAATCACAAGAGGAAAGTCGGAAAGAACTCTAATACATGGAGGCTAAAGAGCATCCTACTAAAGAATGAATGGGTCAACAAGGAAATCAAAGAAGAATTTAAAAAAATCATGGAAACCAATGAAAATGAAAACACAACTGTTCAAAATCTTTGGGATGCAGCAAAGGCAGTCCTAAGAGGAAAGTATATAGCAATGCAAGCCTTTCTCAAGAAACAAGAAAGATCTCAAGTACACAACCTAACCCTCCACCCAAAGGAGCCGGAGAAAGAACAGCAATTAAAGCCTAAACCCAGCAGGAGAAGAGAAATAATAAAGATCAGAGCAGAAATCAATGAAATAGAAACTAAAAACAGTAGAACAGATCAACAAAACTAGGAGCTGGTTCTTTGAAAGAATTAACAAGATTGATAAACCCTGGCCAGACTTATCAAAAAGAGAAGAGAAATGACCCAAATCAACAAAATCATGAATGAAAGAGGAGAGATCACAACCAACACCAAAGAAATATAAACAATTATAAGAACATATTATGAGCAACTCTATGCCAGCAAATTAGATGACCTGGAAGAAATGGATGCATTCCTAGAAATGTATCAACTACCAAAACTGAACCAGGAAGAAATAGAAAACCTGAACAGACCTATAGCCACTAAGGAAATTGAAGCAATCATCAAAAATCTCCCAACAAACAAAAGCCCAGGGCCAGATGGCTTCCCAGGGGAATTCTACCAAACATTTAAAGAAGAATTAATACCTATTCTTCTGAAACTGTTCCAAAAAATGGAAAAGGAAGGAAAACTTCCCAACTCATTTTATGAGGCCACCATTACCTTGATCCCAAAACCAGACAAAGACCATATCAAAAAGAAGAATTACAGACCAATATCCTTCATGAACATGGATGCAAAAATTCTCACCAAAATACTAGCCAATAGGATCCAACAGTACATTAAAAGGATTATTCATCACGACCAAGTGGGATTTATCCCTGGGCTGCAAGGGTGGTTCAACATCTGCAAATTAATCAATGTGATACAGTACATTAACAAAAGAAAGAACAAGGATCATATGATCCTCTCAGTAGATGCAGAAAAAGCATCTGACAAAGTACAGCATCCTTTCTTGATCAAAACTCTTCAGAGTATAGGGATCGAGGGTACATACCTCAATATAATAAAAGCCATCTATGAAAAACCTACAGCGACTATCATTCTCAATGGGGAAAAACTGAGAGCTTTCCCCCTAAGGTCAGGAATGCAGCAGGGATGGCCACTATCACCACTGCTATTCAACATAGTATTAGAAGTCCTAGCCACAGCAATCAAGACAACAAAAAGAAATAAAAGGCATCCAAATCAGCAAAGAAGAAGTCAAACTCTTACTCTTTGCAGATGATATGATACTTTATGTGGAAAACCCAAAGACTCCACCCCAAAACTGCTAGAACTCATACAGGAATTCAGTAAAGTGGCAGGATATAGAATCAGTGCACAGAAATCAGTGGCATTCCCATACACCAACAACAAGACAGAAGAAAGAGAAATTAAGGAGTCGATCCCATTTACAATTGCACCCAAAACCATAAGATACCTAGGAATAAATTTAACCAAAGAGGCAAAGGATCTGTACTCAGAAAACTATAAGATACTCATGAAAGAAATTGAGGAAGACACAAAGAAATGGAAAAACGTTCCATGCTCATGGATTGGAAGAACAAATATTGTGAAGATGTCAATGCTACTGAGAGCAATCTACACATTCAACGCAATCCCCAACAAAATACCATCCACTTTTTTCAAATAAATGGAAGAAATAATCCTAAAATTTGAATGGAACCAGAAAAGACCCCGAATAGCCAGAGGAATGTTGAAAAAGAAAAGCAAAGCTGGCGGCATCACAATTCCGGACTTCAAGCTCTGTTACAAAGCTGTCATCATCAAGACAGTATGGTACTGGCACAAAAACAGACACATAGATCAGTGGAACAGAATAGAGAGCCCAGAAATGGACCCTCAACTCTATGGTCAACTAATCTTTGACAAAGCAGGAAAGAAAGTCCAATGGAAAAAAGACTGTCTCTTCAACAAATGGTGTTGGGAAAACTGGACAGCCACATAGAGAAGAATGAAACTGGACCATTTCCTTACACCACATACAAAAATAGACTCCAAATGGTTGAAAGACCTAAATTTGAGACAGCAGTCCATCAAAATCCTAAAGGAGAACACAGGCAGCAACCTCCTTGACCTCAGCCGCAGCAACTTCTTCCTAGAAACATCACCAAAGGCAAGGGAAGCAAGGGCAAAAATGAACTATTGGGACTTCATCAAGATAAAAAGCTTTTGCAAAGCAAAGGAAACAGTCAACAAAACCAAAAGACAACTGACAGAATGGGAGAAGATATTTGCAAATGACATATCCAATAAAGGGCTAGTATCCAAAATCTATAAAGAACTTCTTAAACTCAACACCCAAAGAACAAAGAATCCAATCAAGAAATGGGCAGAAGACATGAACAGACATTTTTCCAAAGAAGACATCCAAATGACCAACAGACACATGAAACAGTGCTCAACATCACTCGGCATGAGGGAAATCCAAATCAAAACCTCAATGAGATACCACCTCACACCAGTCAGAATGGCTAAAATTAACAAGTCAGGAAACGACAGATGTTGGCGGGGATGCGGAGAAAGGGGAACCCTCCTACACCATTGGTGGGAATGCAAGGTGGTGGAACCACTCTGGAAAACAGTATGGAGGTTCCTCACAGAGTTGAAAATAGAGCTACCATACGATCCAGCGATTGCACTACTGGGTGTTTACCCCAAAGATACAAATGTAGGGATCCGAAGGGGTATGTGCACCCTGATGTTTATAGCAGCAATGTCCACAATAGCCAAACTGTGGAAAGAGCCAAGATGTCCATCGACAGATGAATGGATAAAGAAGAGTGGTATATATATACAATGGAATATTATGCAGCCATCAAAAGGAATGAGATCTTGCCATTTGCAACAATGTGGATGGAACTGGAGGGTGTTATGCTGAGTGAAATAAGTCGAACAGAGAAAGACATGTATCATATGATCTCACTGATATGAGGAATTCTTAATCTCAGGAAACAAACTGAGGGTTGCTGGAGTGGGGGGTGGGGTGGGAGGGATGGGGTGACTGGGTGATAGACACTGGGGAGGGTATGTGCTATATTGAGCGCTGTGAATTGTGCAAGACTGTTGAATCATAGATCTGTACCTCTGAAACAAATAATGCAATATATGTTAAGAAAAAAAAGAAGAAGATAGCAGGAGGGGGAGAATGAAGGGGGGGAAATCGGAGGGGGAGACGAACCATGAGACACGATGGACTCTGAAAAACAAACTGAGGGTTCTAGAGGGAGGGGGTTGGGAGGATGGGTTAGCCTGGTGATGGGTATTAAAGAGGGCACATTCTGCATGGAGCACTGGGTGTTATGCACAAGCACTGAATCATGGAACACTACATCAAAAACTAATGATGTAATGTATGGTGATTAACATAACAATAAAAAATTTAAAAAAAAAAAGAGTCACATGCTCTACTGACCTAGCCAGCCAGGCACTCCAAGGATGTGAGGATTTTAAAGATGACTTCCTATTCTTCCAGAGAGAACCCTTTTCCTAACACCCATCTTTGTTTGGGAAGTTGTCTTCATACTTCTTTTTCTTCCACATTATTGTTGGTATTGTCCAACTGTTTCTTTCCAAAAGTGATCCATTTAGTATAAATAAACTGAGGTTACACAAGGCCCCAGTTTACTCACACGACAAAATCATCCCTTGAGCATCTGGTATATGCCAAGCGCTAAGGATGTAGACTGAGCAAAAACTCATATACTCTAATGGCGAGAAAGGCATTCGGCAGCGTATCCCATGAATAACCACCCTAAGAGGTTGTACTAACTGGGGTAAAAGCCACAGGTAGCGTGCATCTCTTTTGAGATGACCATAGTCTGTAGATTAAAGAGGAGGAAAAGCAAGCCAGGGAGGTTAAATGTGACCACAAGCCAGAAACAGATAGGTAGCATTAGCCCTCATCTTCCAGACAGAAATCCTTTACATCCACATCAAGTGTGAGGATCTTCCCTGTGCTCTCAACAACCTTACACCCTCCTCATTTCACTACAGAAGGATCTGATTCTCGGCAGGGTGAGTGGTTTTTTCCAAGGTGATGCAGATAGCAGAGCTATGACTGGAACACCTGTGTCCTGACTCCACGGCCTGGGGTGGGTGCCGAGCTCTCCAAACAGGTAGCAGAGGAGAAGAACAAATCCACTTAGGCAGGAGGAGAAAGGAAGGTGATTGCAGGAGAGGTCCTTTTAAGTCCATGGCTTTTAAAATGGGAACAAATACTTTTGAGACTGCCTTTATGACAAGTGGCCTAAGTGTTTAAGCCATTGAGTTGGGCAAGGCTCTCTTCAAAGGTCAATTCTCCCCGCCAAGAAATGGGCTGAGCTAGGGTAAAGTGGATCACTGGAACATAGCCATGTTGTGTCCCACCTTCCCCTTCATCCCTCGCATGGAAAATCACTGCCCTCAGGGCTTCCCTGGAATAGCAACTGTTTCGGCATTTACAGGCTTAGCGCCACTGACAGGGGTTAAAAGATGGTGGTCAAATTCCAGCATCTTCCCCTGAAAGGGACTGAGGAGTTTATCCTTCTGAACCACCTCATTAAACAGAGGAAGAAACTCAGGTCAAATATATGATAAATTGTCTTGATATTACAAAGCAAAAAGTGTAGAAACAAGACAGATGCTAGGGTCTGACTAAGCACGCTTCCTTCCTCTGCTGCTCAACACTTAACAATAAAAGGGGGGTAAAAAAAGGATCCCTGTAGCCATAGATTTAGTTGAAGCTCACTCTAATGCTATTGGAATCAGCAGGAGGTAGGAACAGCTCATTGCTGTGCCTACAACATGCCAGGTACCCAGCTGTATGCCCAGGATACAGCTTGTATTCGCCACAAGACTGCAGTCTCCGTGCAAACAAGAACTCTGTCCACCACTTCTCACTTAGTATTATCAGTCCTCACCCCAGGGCTTGGCACATAGTAGGCATTCAGCCAACATGTTGAGGAAAGGAATGACTTCACTTAAATCTTAAGCAACCAGATGAGCACTGAGTTACATAAAGGAGAGAATGAGTCTCAGCTTCACTGAATGATTTGCTCAATCCAATCAGGGTGCAAATGTGGGAACTAGAAGTAAGTGTGTGACCTTCAGAAAAAGGAAGTCTTGGGTCTTCTATTTAAATGTAGAAGTAAGATTGCTTCGAATCCAACAAATTCAGTTGTTGGTACATAGGTCCTCCTTAAGTGTTATGGAGGTTAAAAATGTCCCCAAGCAGTTATGTCCGTCTGCCTGTTTGCCGAGCAAATTCTTTTTATTTTTTTAAGATTTTATTTATTTATTTAGACAGAGAGAGAGCACGAGCAGGGGAAGGGACAGAGGGAGAGAAGAGAGAGAACCTCAGACTCCCTGCAGAGCATGGAGCCCGACATGAGACTCGATCCAAGGACCATGAGATCAGGACCTGAGCCAAAACCAAGAGTCAGATGCTCAACCGACTGAGCCACCCAGGTGCCCCTGCTCAGCAAATTCTTTGACCATGGATGGCAAAAGCATAAACAGTCATGGGCCTCAGTGTGCACAAATATCACAGATTTCAAAGCCACTGATATCCCGAGTAACCAGGTTCTCATAGTCTATAAATACCAAGTAGTTGGTCTGACTACATCCCTTAATGTTTCAGCTAGCTACAGGAAATTAAGTATAACATATAGTTAATAATAATAAATAATCAAAATATTGATAATGATATAGTAATAATTAGAAGTGCCAGAGCTTTACAGGTTCTAAGAGTTTTAAGTGTACCACTTTATTTAATCCTCACAACAAAACTAAGAGGTAGGTTGTTATCATTGCTACAATAATCCCCATTTTACAGATGGGGCAACTGAGAGAGACAGAAGTATTTAAGTCCAACATACCAAGGACTTCTAAATAATGTCTGGCATTATTCTCC
This sequence comes from Neomonachus schauinslandi, assembly GCF_002201575.2. NCBI lineage: Eukaryota > Metazoa > Chordata > Mammalia > Carnivora > Phocidae > Neomonachus > Neomonachus schauinslandi. The sequence goes on from NC_058406.1 coordinate 183,305,927, forward strand.
CTGCGAATGGACAGGTAGGTGGGTGGGTGGATGGATGGATGGGTGGATGGGTGGATGGGTGGGTGGGTAGGTGGATGGATGGCTGGATGGATGGGTGGATGGCTGGATGGATGGATGGATGGATGGATAGATGGATGGGTGGGTGGATGGGTAAATGAAAGACTGGAAAGAGACAGGAAACAACTAAGACAGTGTCACTGCTATGGTATCCAAGTTGATCCATCATTCACAGTGTGGAGAACTGTTGTGTGGGCTGAGTCATGCAGGAATTGCTGCAGAGGCCAAGAATGGTGGTGATGAATTCAGATATGCCCATCCACATGCAGGCTCCACCACTTACAAGCTGTTTGCCCTTGGTATGACTTCTCTGAGCCTCAATTCCTATCTCTATGAAATGGGGGAAATGATTGATCTACTCAGAAGAGCATATGAGAATCGAAGATCATGCTGGCACACTATAGGTGCTCTGTAAAGGTATACTGGAAGAATAAGTGGATGAGTCAACAACATAATGGCATCCCACACATGAAAGGGATCTGAATGAAAGCCAGGATTCTGTGGGTCGGGTCTCCCTTATGTTATGTTTTGAGCTACAAAATCCCCCAAATGCTACAACACTGTGAAAATCTCCAGATTTATATTTTAAACCCTCATGCATATCATTGGGCGTGTAGTTGGATGTGTTGGCTTTTGCTCACATTCAAGTTATCAAGAATGAACTAACTGTTAATTGTGATCCACCAAGCCAGGTAAACTTCCTGATCTTTCGTGTCTTTAAACTGCAGACTTAGACTTTGCCAAAAATAAGTGCATTTCTAAAGTGGGTGAAGGGAGCTGGGCGAAAGCATTTTCACTCAGAGACTACAGGGCTGGGACAGGTATTAGCTTCTTTGTGTTTGCTCCTTAATTTAACCCCTGCACCCAGCCTAGGGAGAAGGCTTTAGACAGCGGTTCCATGGGAAGCTTACCCTCAAGATCATGGGATTTTTGAGGGGTAGGTTTATCTGGGTCTCCTATGAGCAGTCCCACTACCTCCTAGGTAAAAATAAGGCACCTGGTCAGAAAAAGCAGATCATTTTAAAGTCTTCATAGCCTTCATCTTCACTAGATTATACACCAAAAGGTGGCTTCCCCATATTCCCTTGAAGCTCTTTAGAAGCACATTCTTCCCCAACAAAGGGGAGATGAAAAGGATATTCATGTTGTAAGAGTGAAAGCAAAGGACCCAGGTTATGCCCCACATAGATCAGTAGTTAGTAAGATGAAGGGAAGCTGAGTGGTGTAGACCAGCCACTCTGCCTTCCTCAAATCATCCCATATTTCTCTTATCCCCCACATGGAAAGATGAAACAAATGAATGGCCAGGACACTCATTCCGGGGAACTTTGGGGAGAATGAAACTGGGACACAAAGAAGATGTAAAGAGAAAAATAAAAGGAACACTAAGAAAACTTTAATGTAGAATGTAAAATATAGAGTAATAAAAGAGCAGCCAAAATGTCTCTGGAAAAGAGAGGGGATTGCAACCAAGGGTTGCAGTAGATCTTGGAAGATGACCAGGAGCCAGATAAAAGAGAAAAGGCACAGGGTATGTGTGTGCAAATAGGAGAGAGGAAGGGGCTTGGAGATGCAGGGAACAGTAAGAAGCTGGAGCCATGTCCATCACAGCACAAAAGAGAGCCATGGGATGCAAAAAGCTGCAGCATCTGGGCAGACCGTGGTCAGCACTCTGTGCCACACCAGGGTCTTACCATAGCATCATCCAGGCCAGAGGTTCTCTGAGTGTGATGCAAAAACCTACTGCCTCAACATCACCCAGAGACAGCCACTGAAAATTCAGATCCCAAAACCTTTCCAATGTGTTATGGACTGAATCATGTCCCCCTGCTATGGACTGAATGTTCGTGGCCCCCAAAATGCATACATAGGTTGAAGCTTAATCCCAGTGTGATGATGGTATTTGCAGGTGGGGCCTTTGGGAGTGCCTTGGTTTGGATGGGGTCATGGGGATGGAGCCCCCATGGTGGGATTAGTGCCCTGTTAATAGGATGCAAAACCCAGAGTGCGCTCTCTCTCTCTCTCTCCGAGGAGGGTACAATGAGAAGTCAGCCATCTGCAACTCAGAAAATGACTCTCACCAATCTGACCATGGTGGCACCATGATCTTGGACTTCCAGCCACTAGAACTGTGAGAAATAAATTTCTCTTGTTGATGAGCCCCCAGTTTATGGTATTTTGTTATAGCAGCCCATCTGACTGAAACCCCCCGAATTCATGTGAAAGCCATAGCCTCCAGTACTTCAGAGTGTGACTGTCCTTGGAGATAGGACCTCCAACGAGGTAAGTGAAAATATGGCCATTAGGGTGTGCCCTAATCCAATCTGATAGGTGTCCTTATAAAAAGAAGAAATGTGAATGAACAAAGAAACACAAGGAATGCGGAGCACAGAGCAAAGACCACGTGAGGACCCAGGAAGAAGGCGACCACCTGCACGTTAAGGAAAGAGGTCTTGGAAGACACCAACACTGCTGACACCTGAAGTTGGACTTTATCTTCCAGAACTGTGAGAAAATAAATGTGTGTTATTTAAACCACTCGGTGTGGTATATTGTTATGGCGGCTCTAGCAAACTAATATATAAGGCTTAATCAATCAACATGGTGGAAAGCAAATGACCAGTTCTGGTGCTACCCACACCCCAGGTGATTCTCATGTATACTAACTCAGTGACCTTCCACCAAGTACTGGGGAGCCATCAGAGAGTGTTAAGCAGGAATCTGATGTTTGTTTTTCGTTTTATAAAGATCTTCATCATCTGCTGTGCTTTACAGTATTTACAACAATGGCCAATTTTATATATAAATTATACATTCTCATGAGCATTTTATGGCTCTCTTATTATAGGTTTCCACACAAAGCATAAGCTCTGTGAACATGGAGACCATGCCTTTTTCTGTTTACCTTGGAAAACTCAGCAGTTAGCACAATGGCAGCCTATCACATGGAGGAACTCAGTATTTATCTCATGAATACATGAAGGGATGCACAAATGAATGCATGCTAACAGGAGTCTGCATGGCAGATTAGAGGACAGGGATCTGAGACAAGATAGCAGAATCTTAGTTAATCCAGATGAGGGGATTATGGCCCGAACTATAATGGCCAAAGGTCACTATGGGGGAGAAGGAACAGAATCAAAAGTCCCTGGAAAATACTTCCTGGATGGGGTAGGGAGTAAATATATGCCCAGAGAATTCTATGCTTCCTTCCTGGCACCAAACCTACTACAAACCTGGCCCATCTCCTATCTGTGTAAATAAAGTTTTATTGGAACATGATTGCAGCCATTCATTTATATATTGTCTGTGGCTGCTTTCTCACTACAAGAGCAGAGTTGAGTAGTTGTGACAGAGACCATATGGCCTGGGGAACCTACAATATTTACTCTCTATCCAGCCAGTTATAGAAAATGTTTGCTGACCCCTGACGTTGGGGCTCTTTTAAGTCTCTGCTGTTTTAGGAATTACACTGACTTCAGAGAGAGTAGTGAATGATTTTCCTGCCAGCACATCGCTAATTTAAGCAGAGGAAAAGTGAAATGTGGGATTTCTGACTTGCAAAATTGCCACCACGTGCTGGTGGCCACAGAGCACATGAGTGCAGAAATTCCTTACACAGACAGGCCCAGGCAAATACAACAAAGTCTTGGCTTCTGAATCCGCACAGTCCCCCAAAAATCTGCTGAGAGCAAAAGGAACTGGGGACAGTTATGACCACAGTGGCTGTGAGATTCTGTGATGATGAAGGATGGGGACTCAGCAGAAATAGTAACTGATGGAACAATCAGAGAAAGACATTACCACACTCAAGCTCTTCGCCATTAACCTCAGCCAGGCTCGAAAAGCACCAGTTTGGGGACATTAAGGGGATCTGCTGATTTTGTTCCAGGGCCACTTCTCACAGTTGCCAAAATGCTATAAGGGGAAAAAGCCAGATAAACAAGACAGAAACAGCAATGGGGAGCTGGCACGAAGACAGGCACGAGGCTGGGTATCAGGGACAGCTATAAACCTCCAGGACTGCAAGATCAGGAAATCAGAAAGTTGTAAAGGCACTTCAAAAACATCCTCCAATTTCTTGCCCAGTCTGCAGCCAGAGAGGGCTGCCTTCAGATTATCAACAACCGTGAAGACCTTTAATGCCTTATCAACAATCTCCTTAAGGACCAGGCTGACCCTGAGAGACACTGACTGTGTTGATACAATATTCAAATACGGGAAACAGTGATGCATGGTCAGTCTTACCCTAGCCCATCCTCTTCAAGGACAGCTCCACCGTGAGCCTCAGCTCTGCACAGACTCAGATTCAAATCCCAACTGAGTAGGGCCCAGACCCTGCAGAGGGGTTCCCAGCATCCCACAGTCAAAGCTCTTATATTCAGAAAGTTCAGGTTTTCCTGTCTCCTTTTCCAACCTAGTGCACAGGGGACTGGAGAAATAATAACCTATCTGTAAGAGTCACATCAACATCAAGATTGGATATAAGCCTGGGTCCAAGGCACCTTGATTTAAATCCCAGGTGACCCAAGGGGGTGACTTCATATCCCTCTGCTGGTTCCTTCAGCTGTAAATGAATATAATAGCACCTCCCCCCTGAGTTTGTTATGAGGATTACCTGATTTAATAGACACAAAAACACTTTGCAAGAGCTGGGCTCAGAGCGGGCGCCCTATCAGTAAGTCATAACTGCTGCCTCCCAGCTTCACCTGCTGGCGAAACACAACGCGAGTGGGAAACTGCACTAAGCACTGTTCTTTATTATCACAGTCGTCCTCACAGCACTCTCTGAGGCAGGGGCATCACCTATGTTTCTCAGGCGAGGACCCTGAGGCACACAGAAGGGGACATAACATGTTCAGAGGCACACAGCTAGGAAGCAGAGAAGTGGGAATGGCAGATTCCGGGGACTGTCTGGCTTTGAAGCCCATGAGTTGGAAAACCCAGTGCCATCTTGGTATATGCCCAAGACACCCACAGTCCTGGGAGCTGAAACCTTCCTTCCAAGCCTGAAACACAAGTCTAGAGGGTGAAGCACATCCACTTGGAAGTGGAGGAGAGCAAAAGGCACAGCAGAAGTCCTGGGGCTGTTCACAAAACAGGGTATTAACCCAAGCATGGCAGATGCTATGGGCTGTCTAACCCAAGAGCTATTCATTCCTGGTCTCCTCCTCTTGTGTTGGCCTCTGACTATAAAAGGCTAGGCAAGAGAAGACAGAGATTCAACCCCCCTAGCAATCCTTCTAGTTAAAATAGCCATGCAATCCTGCTTTGACTAATGAAATAAAAAGAGAACTATTCTGAGAGGCTCCTGGGAAGATTTTTTTTGTCATTTTAAAATGGGACAGATGAAGGAGGAGAATGTCTGGGGCTGCACTCCCCTTTCCTTCTTTGAACACAGATGTAATGTTGGGAGCTGTGGTCATCCTATTGGGACCAAGAGGCAACAAGCCTATAACTAAGGATTGTAAAGGAGAACTTCATTTGGAGAACAGAGTGGATCCCTCTTCATAAGTACTGGGGGGAAAAGGTCAGCAACTGATCACCTCCAGGCTTGTTAAATAAATAACAGTTGAAGCCACCATGAGTCAAATCTTCTGTTACTTAGAGCTGACAGTAATCTTGGCTGACACTCCAAGGCTGCTCAGAACAACAGGGGAATTAAGTACTTACCATGAACCAGGAAGTGGGCCAGGTGCAGGGGACAGGTCTTTGCTCCCCAAAAACATACTTACCCTCTGGGATATCAGTTCTCATTTATAAAAAAGGAAATAAAACCAGATGTCAGACAAGGTCTGCTTCAGTCTGGAAATTTCACACCCTTTTGTAAAGAGGAACTATTGAAAAGGATTTGAGCAGTAGTGTGACATGATAAAGGCAGAGTATGCATACAAGAAATCACCTGGAAGGGCAGTTAAAGATGGCCTCAGGATTGACATACGACTCTCTCTTGGTTTCTGAATTCATGTTAAGGTATGCAAATGAAGTGTTAACAAATATCCCACTTCTACAGGGCTACCATATTTGGGACCCTTACAAGGTTTCTAGCATATATGTCATTTCTTCCTCATGATAACCCTATGAAATTAATAGGATTACTCTATTGAACAAAAGATAAAGCTCGGACTTCAAAAGTCTAAGTCAATCCAGGACCTCACAGCCAAACGTAACTGTGATCTAAACTCCTTCTATGGGCCAGGGGCACAGTGACCTTGTTCCCTGATTCTTTTTTTTTTTTTAAAGATTTTATTTATTTATTTTAGAGACAGAGCACAAGAGGGGGGAGCGGGAGAGGGAGAAGCAGACTCCCTGCCAAGCAGGGAGCCCGATGCGGGACTCGATCCCAGGACTCCAGGATCATGCCCAACCGAGCCACCCAGGCGACTCTTGTTCCCTGATTCTTCTTGAAACCAGTACGTATTCAAAATGATGCTCTTTCCCCCACTGCAGTCAACCCACCAGGGTGGGAAAGAGTTGCTAAGAGCCACCCACCTAGAGCAGCATGACTCACGTGGCCATCATCCCGCTTGAATGACACAGATACCATTATGGAAACCTGGCTCAACTTCATGGTTGATTTGATAGGTACAAACACTAATAATGATTAGTATATATCTCCACCCATCCAATGTCAATACTTCCAGGATCAAATGTATACATACTTCAACTCTCCTCTTTCCCCCTCCACTGACTTCCACTTTATCATACACTGAAGGTTGTTTGGGGACAGCACAGTTTGTTCCATTGCTCTTTGCATTTATTTTTGTTCTTGTAGTTCTGCAGAATGCTTTCCTATTTGGTAGAGCAAGTCACATCCAAGTTCTTTCAAGGATTCAAGAAGGTGGGGATTAAGGCCCCAGTGTTTCACCATAAACTAAGTCATCTCCAAGAGAGGCAGTCTTACTGCTGAGCACATATTTGCAAGGAGTCAGGAGAGAACTGTAGAGCTGTTGGTCTCTAACCCTCCTCCTGAGGGCCCGGAGCTAGAATGGTGCCCCAGGGCACAGGTCAGAGGTGGACAGGGTGAAAACCAGGGCAAGGAGTAAGGCTCTGGATCCCCAACCCATGAGTCAATCCAAGTGGCGCTCCTCTCTGTCTACTGTCAATATAGGGAGTTTCTGTTCAATTTCACTTAAAAAACAGGGAGTTGGTGCCTTTCCATAAGTATGGAAAAGGAAATGCTATCCATCTAGCAAGCACCAGCCTGTGATACAAAGAAGCAAAGTGAGTCAAGATGCAGACATAAGAGAAGGTAGATCCAGAGCACATCTGGATGAGGGGCCACATTAGGGCAGATGATTGTAGTAATATGGACAGTCACAGCAGATAATAGTAACAACAACAGTAAGGACCAGCATTTACTGGGCACTTAAAAAAAAAGTTTTATACCACACCTTTAAGGTGTATTATCTCATTTAATTTGTTCTGCAATTATATGAGGTAAGTTCTTGCCACCTATTTTTACAGGCAAGGAGCCAGACGCAGAGGGCTTAAGGAGCTGTATTCATTCATTCCACACCAGATATTATCTGTCAAAACCGTGGGCCTGTCCCCACTAGATAAGACAAATGAAGAAGGTGGGCAACATCCTTGACTTCAAGAAGGCGGCAAGGGTAGCATGAAGGACAGGAGATGGCTAAGATATCACTAAGCAAAGGTCAACCAAGCAGATATGGGAGTTGGACATGATGCCCAGGAAGGGTTCTTCACTCCCTCCTGAGCTGGGCATGGGCATGTTCTTGGTCTGCTTGTTCAGTTCCCAGGGAGGGACTTCACAAACAGCCCCCCTCTCAGATCCAGACCTCCATCCAGAGCACAGCTTCTCAAAGACCTCCCCACAGGGTTCAGATGCCAACAGAGATCACACGTACCTCCTCGGAGCAAGAGCTCCATGAGCAACTCTGAGCCCTCCAGCCTCAAGAAAACCCAAAGGCAGGGGTCCCTTTCAGTGTCTTCTAAACACATAAAGAGTTAGCCTTAGCATTCAGGTTGAGGGAATGTTCTGAGAAAGGAGACAAGGCAGCCAGGAGGTTTGCTGGAGCTGCAGTGTGACTCGAGATGGAAAAAACCAGGATGGAAGGGTTTCAGGATTCTCTGCCATCATCCCAAGAGATCCTTGGGGCTGGAAGGCAGTGGGCCCGCTGCCCGGATCGCTAGAAAAACAAGCCAGAGCCTATTCTCGTGGAAAAGGCATCCGCCCATTCTGGAACGCTGCATCAGGTGGCCAGACAGGCACACAGCCCGCCCCGGGCCCCGGGGTGGGGCAGCCGCGGTGGCGGGAAACATGTCCCTCTGTCCCCTGGTGCTCAGAACCTACCTGCCCCACTGTAACACTTCAGCGAGGGCAGAAGAACGCATCCGGAGGTGGGGACAAACTACGGGCTGTGCTCATTGTTTAAAGAACAATTAATGAGGAAATAGCAGCACACTGGAATCATCAGCTCGAGGGCAATTTTGCAATTAAGAAAATTAAAGGCTGCAGCTTCAGGAGACAAAGTGTCAAGTCGAAAGCAGGAAGAGAAAAGGATACACAAACTGAGCCTGGCTGGGCTCTCCTGGCTTCCAAGTAAATACTGGGACACCATGTGGGTGGTCCTGCATGGGGGAAAAGGAAGGAGCGTCAGTAAATGCCGCTCCTTCCTTTTCCCCCACCCCCCCCCCCACCCCCCCCGGCATCGCTCCATGACCCTTCCTCATCCCTGCGCAGTGAGTGCATAGGAAGCACCAGATTCTTCCAGACACGTCATCTCAACTCATCCCCACCTTCCTGGGACGGGGTAGTTGTATCCCCAATTCACAGAGCCGCGCTGTGGGCTATGTAAGGCCAATGACTTTGCCTTAAGATCCCAAGGTGAGTAAGGGGCCGCGTTACAAGAGGTACTCAGGGCTGTCCACATCCAGATGCCTTGTCCTCTTCACTGTGAAACCTTGTTCTTAAATTCTGTTGAGCTTCTTCTCTGGAATCCTTTTTCATGCTTGTGGGTCCATTCTCACCACCAGCAAATGCAATCTCCATTCTTAGGCCCATAAGGGTGCTGTCACTCAACCCTCTGTCTCCACCCAGCCCACTCTTCACTTCATGAAGCCACAGGCAGCCAGTGGAAGCTCAAGGAACTGCAAACAGCCGACACCTCTCTCCTGTCGGTGGACAGGGCCTGCCTGTCCACCGGGCCCTTAGCTTCTTGCTCAGCCCTCATGTTCACCTGGGTAGTAGAGAGGAAGGCCCCTACAAGTCATCGAGAAGACTGGCCCCTGCTCTTGATACCTCGTTTCTAGCAATGCAACTAATGGCAGGTCAAAGCAAGCAAGACAGCTGCACTGTGACCCAGTTAAAGAGAGTGGGTCAGAATCTCAGGTGGAGGAAGTAGGTCAGCGTCAGGCTGAGAGGGAAGGAAGCCCGCACGTCAGACTGGAAAAGCTTTGTGAGTAGGTGAGAGCAGGATGCAGTGCCCAAGAAAGGGCAATGCCATCAGGTGGGCAGGGATATCCCGAGTTTGTATAAGAATCAAGAAGCGGGGGGCACCAGAAAGCCCACTCACGTGGAGGAGCTGGTCTCTGGCACCGGAAGACATTCACTGACGTGTGCTTGAGGAATTAATGATGGAACAACTGAATTCAAAACACTAAAAAAAAAAAAAAAAGGATGCTGTCTCTTCCAGGATGAGAGGTAATGGGAGATAAAGACATCTACGCCAATGCAACTAGATTGGGTTGTAAGAAGCCTCTCTACTTTCAAAGCTCCCAGTTAACTATACAGAGCGCTGGGATGTTCTGTATCATTTACTTTGTCTAGTTCGGGAGAGGAGAGAATGTCATTTTTGCATCAATCTCTGCTGTGAAAGTGTTTTTCTTCCCTTAATAAGTATGGTGTGGCAAATTCATAGAAGCCTGGCTTTGATGATTCAGGATCAGGCAGTCGTGTCATCAGTGAAACCCTGCCTATTATCACACGGAAATGTGTATTAAGGAGGCATGACAAAGCAGGAAGAAGGGAAGCAGGTCCCAGAACTAAAAATGGTGAAAACGCATGCTTCCTGGTTGTTCTCTAGCAACTCACCCCTTCACTCAAAAGGCAAACTCCAAGTAAGTCCATTGGTCATTAAAGTTCTATGGAATCATTGTCTTCCCCAAATATTGATCAGAAGATTGTGTCTGGCCTATGCTATAAATCTACAGGAGGAACCGAAAACCATAGTCTGTGATTCACCACATGCTACCTTATACTAGTGGTTGACCAGTCAGCCCTAGTGCTCACCTGGGGGTGAACAGAAATAAAACCTTTCTCCAGAAATGCAAAACAAATTAAAATCATCCTTGGGGCAATATTGCTGAAATATTGAACCTGAATATACTCCAGCCTCTAGATCTGTGCTATTCAATAGAGTAGCCACCAGACACATATGATTTCTTAAATTTACATTAATTAAGTAAAATAAAAAACCCATTCCCTTGGTTGTATGAGCCACATTTCAAGTGCTCAATCATCACACGTGGCAAATGGTTACCATATTGGATAATGTATCTAAAACATTTTCATCATCACAGAAAGTTCTATTGGACAGTATTGCCTTAGACCTAAGTTTTAGCCTTTCATAGATACAAGGGACAGAGACCAAGGTAAATGACATTATAAGAAAAAAATCACCTTTAAAAAGGTGGGGGGGGGCTTGGGTGGCTCAGTGGGTTAAGCAACCGTCTTCGGCTTAGGTCATGATCTCAGAGTCCTGGGATCAAGTCCCACATTGAGCTCCCTGTTGATCAGGGAGCCTGCTTCTCCCTCTCTCTCTGCCACTAACCCTGGCTTGTGCTCTCTCTCTCTGTCAAATGAATAAATAAAATGTTAAAAGAAAAAAAAAAAAAGAACACAATCAGACAACTCCAGCATGTGGGAATATTTGTAACCCAACTGGCCTATACCCTCCAATAGTCAATGTTATGAGCAGAGGGCTGGGAAGAGAAAGTTGAAGGACCGTGATAGACCATGTCATGCAGCTGTGCAAGATTCAGAACCAAATGGTGGGGTGTAGCTTGCCAATATCCAGTGAGCTGTGGTACTCCGTGAGCTCACACTAAATCCTTTCACTAGCTGGTATATATGCATGTGTGTATAGTTTTCCTTTTTTCAACAGCCAGGCTACTTAAGACTTTATTCTTTAACTAAAACAGCCAGGCAGGCTATTTCTAGCACACATCTGTCGTCTCATGGGACCTCAACTTTTACTCTGCTACACTTAAACCACTTTTCTTATTTCAAATTTAGACTTTTACCCAGCAAGTAAATATCAAGCATTACCATTCATTTCTGCCTACCAACTTGTTCACGTTCCATAAAACAACCATCTCTGTATTATTGTTTGAGATCCATTCGAGTGCTTTATTCCATTTTCCTGCATTGTTTAAAATAAAGGAAAAATGGAGAAAATAAATATGCTAGCTACTATTAGCTATAATACAATTAAGAAAAACTTGGAAACAGCATGAAGTAAACCAAACCTCTTCAGTGTGGTTTAGATGCATATTGGAAATAAGCGAGTTGATTATATGCATAATTCTGAGGGAAAAGAAAATAACTTAAAAATCTATGAAACACTGGTAATTTATTATTGAAGATTATATAACCAAAAGGTAAAGAGTTAAAATAGAGGAAATGGAGATATTTTACAAAGTTATAGATTCAGAGTCCATATCACTAAAATGTTCTATTGATCCTCTAGAGAATTCCATAAGCTTATACATCATCTCATAGTTTTCTCCAGATTTTTAGTTAAGAAAATTTAAAAACCTGCGGGACGCCTGGGTCGCTTAGTTGGTTAAGTGTCTGCCTTAGGCTCGGGTTGTGATCCCAGGGTCCTGGGATGGAGACCCGTGTCAGGCTCCCTGCTCAGCAGGGAGTCTGCTTCTTCCTCTGACTCTCCCTCTGTGCTCTCCCTCTCTCTCTCGCTCTCTCAAATAAACAAAATCTTAAAAAAAAAAAAAAAGAAAAGAAAATTAAAAAACCAGACCTAGTCCTTCTCCTGTCAACTTAAAAAACGAATTTGTATAGAGCAGAAATCAGTAAACTTGAAAACAAGAAATCAGTAAAGTAAATCAATGAAACCAAAAGTTGGTTCTTTGAAAAGATCAATAAAACCAATAAGCATCTAGCCAGGCTAAGGAAAAAGAAAATAAAGGACACAAATTACCAATACAAGAAATGAAAGAGAGGACATCACTACAGATCCCATGGGTATTAAAAGGATAATATAGGAGTCCTATGTTACATCTCCATGCCCACAAATTTGATAATCTAGATGAAACGGACCAATTCCTTGAAAGACACAATCAGCCAAAATTCACACAAAATGAAACGGATAATTTGAATAGGCCTGTATCTATTAAATAAATTGAATCAATAATTAATAACCTTCCAAAATAAGAAGCACCAGGCCTAGATGGGTTCACTGGTGAATTCTAACAAACATTTAAGGAAGAAATTATTTACCAATTTCCGACAATATCTTTCAGAAGATAGAAACAGAGGGAATATTTCCAAATTGATTCTATGAAGCCTGCATTACCCTAAAACCATAACCAGACAAAGACATTACAAGAAACTATAGGCCAATGTCTTTGATAAATACAGATGTAAAAGTCCTCAACAAGACATTAGCAAAGTGAATCTAACAATGTATAAGAAGAATTATACACCACAGCCAACTGAGATTTATCCCATGTATGCAAGGTTGGTTCAACATTCAAAAATCAATTAATGTAATCCATCATATCATTAGGTTAAAGAAGAAAAAGCATGTGAATAATATATCTATAGATGCAGAAAAAGCATTTGACAAAATCTAACTCTATTCCTGATAAAATCTCAGGAAATGAAAATGATAAAAGTCCTAGAAAATAACACAGGAGAAAATATAGATGGCTATGGGTTTGGTGATGCCCTTTTAGATACAACCTCAAAGGCACAATCCATGAAAGAAAGAATGATAAGTTGGACTTCATTAAAATTAACATTTTTTGCTCTGCAAAAGACACTGTCAAGAGAATGTAAAGATAGCCAGAGAACGGGAGAAAATACGTGCAAAGGACATATCTGATAGAAGATTGCTATCCAAAATGTATAAAGATCTTGAGCCTAAAGCTCAAAAGTAAGAAGACAAACAACCCAATTTAAAAAATGGGCCAAATACCGTAATAATTACCTCACCAGAGAAAATATACAGATGGCAAATTAGCATATGAAACCACATCATGACTATGTCATCAGGGAAATATTAAAAGAACTATGCATTACCAATGCACACCTATTACACCAGAACACTGACAACACCAAATGCTGGTGAGGATGCAGAGCAACGGGAATTCTCACTCATGGCTGGGGGGAATACAGAAGGGCACAGCCATTGTGGAAGGCAATTTGGCAATTTCTCACGAAACTAAACAGGCTCTTACCATATGATCCAGCAATCATACTCCTTGGCATTTACCCATAAGAAGCTGAAAACTTATAGTCACATAAAAACCTGCACGTGGATGTTTATAGCAGCTCTGTTCATAATTTCCAAAACTTGGAAGCAACCGAGATGTCCCTCAGTTGGTAAGTGGATAAATAAAATGTGATACAGCCAAGGTAATACTACTCAGTGCCAAAGAGAAATGAGCTATTAAGCCACGAATGACATGGAAGAACCTTAAATACATATTACTAAGTGAAGTAAGTCAATCATACTGTATGATTTCAACTATATGACATTCTGAAAGAGGAAAACTGTAGAAACAGTAAAAAGATCAGTGGCTGTCAGGGGTTAGGTGAAAGAAAGGAATGAATAGGAGGAGTACAGAGGATTTTCAGAACAGTAAGAATATTCTGTATGATACTATAATGGTGCATTTATTTTACTATAAATTATTATAAATTTGTGCAAACCCACAGTATGTCAACACCAAGAATGAACCTTATGGAAACTATGGGCTCTAGGTGATAATGATGTGTCAGTTTAGGTCCATCAATTATAACAAATGTACCAGTCTGGTGGGGGAATACTGATAATATGGGAGGCTGAGCATGGCGGGGGTAGGAGGTCTATGAGAAATCTCTGCATCTTCTCTTACTTTTGTTGTGAACCTAAAACTGCTCCAAAAAATAGTCTATTAAAAACATTTTTTAAAAAAGAAATACATTATACTTTGATTGGATTCTGCATAAAAACGTAGCTATAAGCAAATTTCCGGAACAATTGGGGAAATATAAACGTGGAATATACACTGAGTGGTATTATGGAATTGTCAACTTTCTTCAGTATGATGATGTCACTGGAGTCAGACTGAAGAATACCTTTTCCTAGGTAAAGTATGCTCAAGTATTTGGGTTGTACTGTCGTGGAATCAGCAACTTATTTTCAAATGATCTAGGAAAATACACATATATTCATATGCAGATAAAGCAAATATTCCAAAATATTAACACTCTTAAATCTAGGTATAGGAAATGTGGGTATTCACTGCTCGTTTCTTCAACTTTTCTGTCTGATTGAAGATTTTCATAATAAAATTTTTGTGAAACCGCCTCCCTAAGGAATTTACAGAACCTGACATGTGTCAAAACTCTAAGGCAGTTTGTATTTGAAAGTCCTTTTTGCTTTTCTTACCTAGTAATGGAACATTTCCATTCCTCTAACACTATTTTATTTACGTGTGTCAAAGAGATCAAACGAGAAGAATAACTTTATTGTGCCTTCTGACTCATCAGCTTTTCGCTTTTCATGACTCATTATCCATGGACAGAAGAAAGCCTGCACATTTTACTAACATGAAATTTTCATATACCTCTCCCAGTTCCAAGGGAATCAATTCTATTATGATCCCACTTCAACTGTTTCCTTTATTCTCCTTTCTCTATTCTTCCTTCTTCTTTTTGAATGGGTGCTGCTGAAATTTACATGCAATATGAGTGCACCCCTTAATTACCATAACAGGCACTTCCTTCCTCCTGCACCTATTACAACTCACTTTGGATTTCGGCCGGCTCAAATAAAAAAGCCTCCTCTTAAAACTCCAAACCTTGAAATTAAAAATTGTAAGAAAACATTTTAATTGAAATTTAGAACAGTTTCCCCATGTCAGGAAAAGCTCTTGGAATGAATGAATTCCACAATAAAGAGTTTAAAAGGTGCTGCCATGGTCTGACCTAGGAAAGGGAAGGCAGGACTTTGTATAGGGCAGCCAGTGACCAGGCACATCTCTGAAGAGACCCAAGTAGCTTAGGGAGCAGTTAATTTAACACAAAACCTGGGTGCCGATCGGGGAACCTGAGAAGGCAACATGCATCTGTATGGTACACAGATCCCTCATGTTTTAGGACTAGGGAAAACAAGTAGGGAGAGAAGGGTAAGGAAAACAAGGAAGCATTAAGCCCATCCATTACAGACAGACAATGGACTTATCTTGATACCAAGAGATGGACATAAAGCCCTTCACCCTAGAACTTTAAGTGTCAGAGATTCCTTGATTAGTCGTGTAACCTCATTCGCCTTGAAGCAGGGTGGCATGGCAGGACAGACACGGGATTAGAATGAGCAGATCTAATTTCTCTGAATCTACATGCTAACGCTACCTAATATCACTGAGGGAAGTAGCAGTAGGAATGTCATCCACAGGTTTTTTAACAGGCTTGGGTGACAGTTTCTAACCTACAGCTTCAGGCATATTCTACAAGTAGCAGCATTAATTGGGAAAACATAGTAATAGCTGCAATGCAACCAGCACAAGACCTGACAGGTATCCCTGGGTCCATGTATTCACTAGTTACGAAGTCAGCACCTGGATGTGTGGCCAGCACACATGGGCTGACGTTCCAGAGGTCAGCAAAAGTAGACATGCTCTCTTGCACATGGAGCATGCAAACTAATGAAGAAGGTACTAAAGTAACTACAGAAACCATTGTAAATTTAAAGATAAGGATCATGCAAAGGCACCTGGGTGGCTCAGTTGGTTAAGAGTCTGCCTTCAGCTCAGGTCTTGATCCCAGCATCCTGGGATCGAGCCCGGCATCGGGCTCCCTGCTCAGGGGGAGTCTGCTTCTCCCTCTGCTCCTCCCCCAGCTCATGCTCACTTGCACATGCGTGTTCTCTCTCTCTCAAATAAATAAATAAAATCTTTAAAAAAAGATAAGGATCACTGCTATGAATAACATTAAGAGTTGAGCTGAATTCTGAAAAACAAATGGGAAGAAGCCTGCTGTCTCTCAGGTAGAGGCCCTAAGACAGGAGAAAACATGTAGCTTTAATACAGTGTTTTCTACATGTTCTGGAATATGCATCACAAGCACATCATAAAAACCATACACACACACACGCAGGCACATAAATATCGTATCCTGTGTTCGTGTTATATTTACACATTAAATAATAGCTCAAGCCTCAGTATATTTAGACGCCAGAGCTCACTGTGGGTGTGGGTAAGTGTAAATCTCTACTTCAAATGGTCTTCTTGATAACATTTTTAATTTATTATATTACTTAATTAGATCAACTTTGTTTTGTAACTTGTAATGTGGCTAGAAAAGGCTTCTATTTGATTTCATTCATATTTTAATTATCAACATTATCTTCAATCTGTGGTTTCCTTGCTGGAATGTTTTAAAGTTCATTTGGTGAAGGCTGTTTAATTAGAACAAAATGTGATAACCCACAAACGTACATAACTGGGCCCTGTAAATGATCTAGTGCCACAATAAAGTGAATTTGAACGGACAAGTAAGGACACCACTCTAACTGGCCTTAGTAAGAGTACCCCCCCCCAGGACACTTGTCACACTGCACATGACAGGCAGACAGGTGAGGGCACCAATATTGTGCCAAATAGTAAACATTAAAAAGCCCAATTTCTTACTTTATAATTACAAAACCAATACACATAAAATTTCTAGCATCTTCTGTCTGGGTTCCAATGAACTCCCTTAAGCAATCCTGGAATGTGTGCCTCTCACTCCAGAAGCCACTGCTTTGGGAAACAAAGGAGTAGAAAGTAGGGAGAATGTGGGGCTGAGCGACAGAAAGATTGTCATAAATGCAATACTGAAGCACATGCTCTTAATGGCACCTGACCGTCTCCAAGGGCTTCCTAGTGAGAGGTGGGAGGTGTAGGATCATATCTACATGTTGAGAAATTCCAGTGGACCTTAGACTGGGGAGAGGGTGTGGCTGGCATGTGTGGGGGGATCAGTCAGGAGACTGTCCCTGTAATTGAGCTGAGCCTCACCAGGCTCATGATGAGGAGGATGGAGATAGAAGATTCAGAGGATAGAGATGGCCTGGTGATGGGGTAGTGAGAGGTGTGAAAATTAATCAAGGGAAACCTCCCTGAGGTGTAGTTGGAATAGCCAGCCAGCAAGGGCGCTCTCAGACTCCACCACTCGTCAACTGAAGACCCAACCAGAAGAGATGCACCTTGCAAGTCCTACCTAGCAAGTCAAGCCCAGACTACTTCACTACCCCAGAAGGAGGACAGATTCTCTCCTCCCTCAGCAACAGCCCAGCCAATGGGAGACTGTCACAGCTCAGCCAATGAGAAGCCACTACGCTTCTTTCTCCCTGACACTCCAATGGACTCTGAGTTTACAACAGCCCTCCCAATTCCCCCTTCCCTCTATAAAGAGCATTCCTCTCCTTTGTTCTGGGGCTTGCATGTCCCAGTTGCAATTCTCTGCCACGTCTGAATAAACCCATTTGCTTATAGAATAACTGAGGGTTTTATTTTTAAGGCTAACAGAGGCATATATATGAGAAGAGTGACTTCTGCTCCTGGCTGAAGAAAATGAATGGATGATCCAGTAGGAGAATCTGAAACTAAGTGTTAAGACTAAAAAGTACTGACCCATATCCAGCCTGACCCAACCCATAGCCACACCCTCACAGCAACAGAACAATCCATAAAAAAAAAAAAAAAAAAAGTCTAAAATCTTATCATGTCATTCCCTTGCTTAAAGATCTTGTAAGATGCCATGGTGCCAACAGGAGAAGGCACAGCATCCTTGGTACGCCAGACACAATTCTCTAGGATAAAGTCCCTGCTGCTTCTCCAGGCTTTTGTCCTGCTCCTTCCCACCAGAGCCTATATTTTACTGGAAATATATACCTCAGGGAGCTCCAAACTCTTATAACCATTTCCTTTCTAACTGCTAAGAGAGGGTCACTCTTGAGATAGGAACAATAAGGAATCAAAGCCATTGCTCCAAGCAGATTCTGCCTAATGTCTTTTAAAGCAATTTCCTAAAGGCTCTCTGGATACTGAAGGCACCTATTTGCTGCCAAAGAGAATAATGCACTAGTAATTCAGTAGCATACAACCAAGAGATCAGCCGTCATCAGAGCGATTAAGAAACAACAGTGAAAACAAGTAAGAACAGAATTGTCCTTGATCAACTGATAGTTATTTTTGGGTAACTTCTTTTTTTTTTTAACCTACCAATATGAGAGAGAGAGAGCAAGCGAGTGAGCACAAGAGCGCGATTGTCTACTCGTTTGTAATTTTATTGTTTTAACTCAGTGCAAGCATTATGTAAATTGTGCATAAACTATAAACACAAGCCACCCCTGGGGATCACCGTGCTACAAAGAGTGCCTTGGGATGGAGTTGTTATGCATATTACATAACGATCAGTATTTCATCTTTTATTTAACTTTATCAACTTGTCTTGGGGAAAAGTTTAAATAGATTCAGTGATTCTATCTGAGAGTTGCAAAACCATTGAATGGAGTCAGCCAGACAACAGGAAGTAAACACAGCCCTGGTTCCTTCTTTCCAGTGTGGAGAGCAGAAATGTGCTCAGTGGAATCCAGTGGGCGGTGCTGCCGGCACCATTTGTGGAGGATGATGGAGATGGCTGAGCAGAGTGAGCACTTTGAAGACAGACTCCAAATAACATGCCAGTTCTATTAGTCCTTAACTGCGTGACCTTGGGCAAATTATTTATTCTCTGAGTTTCAGTTCCTCTGCTGCAGAATGAAAATAATAAACCCACCTACCTCACACAGCTATAGGGACAAAGGAGAAAAGGTCAAGTTGTAAGTACAGAGTCCAGCGTCTAAAGGGGACTCAGTCATAGTTCCCTCTTCTTGGGTGGGTTTTGTTTCTGTCTTCCTGCTTCCTGCTTCTCTTATCTTTCTGTAGGAAAGAATTCAAATGCTCTAACTGGGGAGTCACATCAAATCTCACGCATTCAACTACAGTCTTCACGCCAATAACACCTGTATTTCTGTCCTCAACCCAGACCTCTCCCAACAGCTACGGACTCTGTGGGTGGCTCCTGAGGAGACACCATATTGCAGCTCTAAAAGCTTAGCCCTTTCTCCTTCGTTCCTCTATGTTTGTGCGTAGCATCATTATCTATCCATCTTGTCTCCCCCAAAGGAATCCCAGAGTCATCCAGATTCACCATGCTCCCTTAACACCCAAAGTGAATCCATCACCAGGATTTGTCAATCCGAAACCTGCAACAGTCCTAGAATTTGCTCACTCCATCTCCAGGCCCAATATATCTTAACCTGGAAAACAAAATACTGACAACACTAGATCTGGAGAGGATGTGGAGAATTCCCCCATTCATTGCTCATGGGAATGCAAAATGGCACAGTCACTGTGGAAGACAGATAGGCAGCTCCTTACAAAAGTAAACATATTCTTACCCTATTATCCAGCAACCATGCTCCTTGGTATTTACCTAATGAGCTGAAAAGAATAAGTATAAAAAGTGACCGCGTGAAAACCTGCACACCGATGTTTACAGCAACTCATCTCATAATTGCCAAAACTTGGGAACCCACCAAGATTCCTTCAGTAGATGAACAGAAACACTGGTACATCTGGATAATAAAATACTATTCAGCACTAAAAAGAGGTGAGCTATCAAGTCATAAAACACATGGGAAACTTAAATGCACATCACCAAGTGAAAGAAGCCAATCTGAGAAGGCTACACGCTGTAGGATTCCAACTCTATGACATTCTGGAAAAGGCAAAACTATGAAAACAGTAAAAGGATTCATGACTGCCGGGGGTTGAAGGAGGAATAGATGAGAAGGCAGAGTGTGAAGAATTTGTAGGGCAGGGAAACTATTCTGTAGGATTCTAAGATCGTGGATACAGGTCATTATAAATTTGCCCAAACCCATAGTATATACACCACCAAGAGTAAACCCTGATGTAGACTATGGACTTTCAGTGCTAATGATGTTGCCAGGGTGAGTTCATCAACTGTAAGAGATGTATCAGTGGGGTAGAGGATGTGGATAGTGGGGGATGTTGTGCATGTGGGGGGTAGGGAATATATGGGAACTCTCTGTACTTTCTGCTCAGTGTTGCCGTGAACCTAAAACTGCTCTAAAAAGTAAAGTCTCTTAAAAATAAACAAGAAACAAAATAGCCTCCCATCCAGCAATGTGGGCCCATCATAGCCCTTTCTAATAATCCACCACAGAGCTTAAGAATGATTCCTAAATAAAAAACCTGATGAGGGTACTCCGATACCAAAACCCGCCCATGCTGTTCAGTAGCCTACAAATTACAGGGCTCTGGACAGAGGGTTTAGCAAGTGTCTTTCCCCTTCTGCCCGAAAAACGTGACCACTGGATAAACTTTCTAGTCTGTTTCCCTGGAAACAGAGAATGATGGTTTGTGTCCATTGTATCACTAACAACACTGCTTCCTGTGAAATGACCCATTGGGCAGACTGCACCTGGACTGGGAGAACTTTGGATATTTGATGGGGTGCCTTACATGGGATTCCCAAAGTGTGGCGAGACATCTGACTTCAGGGACCCCAGAAGTGATGCCTATGGAGTTTCTACAAGAGATACATGGCTCCTGAAAAGCATGAGGCGCTTTAAGCCAGAGTGGACCTTGCGTCATCCAATGCAGGCTGTTCCTCTTGGCACCTGAGCTGTCTGCAGTGTGGTTGCTGCAAAGGCTCCTGCTGAAGAAGAACACTTATGGATCCTACAGGGCAGGAGCACCTACAGCTCCTAGAGGGCAGGGGCACCTACAGCTCCTAGAGGGCAGGAGCACCGACAGCTCCTAGAGGGCAGGGGCACCTACAGCTCCTAGAGGGCAGGGGCACCGACAGCTCCTAGAGGGCAGGGGCACCGACAGCTCCTAGAGGGCAGGGGCACCTACAGCTCCTAGAGGGCAGGTGCACCTATGGCTCCTGAGAGGGCAGGTGTCAGGTGTGTCTACAGTTGGCCTGTAAATCTGAATGTCTAGGCGAGACTAAAAAGATCCTCTGGTTGGCCCTTGCTTCTCTTTCAAGCCTCACATCTGCTCCCTTTCTACCCTACTCAGTAGGATGAATTACTGACATTTGCCAGTAAGTGTCATGTGATATCATTCCTCCAAACCTTCCTGCATGTCTTCACCTCTTCATTGTCACCTTCCCATGCTCTTCCTACACTCAACCCCATGGTTACCTCCTTGGGGAACTCCTAGCCAGACCATGTCCCACACTGGGTGAAGCACTCCTTCATTTGGCTCCCACTTCACCACTGATCTTCTTTGCCCTATATTATCATCATCTGTTTGTTTATTTACCTGCGTGTTCACTACGAACCATCCCCCCAACCCTTGATAGTTGCAAGATCTGCCCCTTGGTGATTGCCAAAGCCATTTTTGTAAAGGTGAGCTGATCAGGTCAGTCACAATGGTGGGCATTGCCAGTTTCTTACCTAATATCCATCCTCATTAAAGATAACTCTGGTTTTTTTTCTGGCACAACCACATGCCCAAATAAGCACCTCTTGAGATCAGTGATGGCCATGAGACCTAGTTCAGACCAAGGAGATGTTAGTGAAAGTCTACTGGATGGTATTATGAGAAAACTACTGTTCTCTTGATCAAAAGAGATAAACTTGGCTGACACACACCAATTCCTCTCCCCCCCTTCTTTCTCCCTATATATCTGGAATATGGACACCATGCCCGATGGTAGAGAAGAGATCTTGCAAGCATGAATTTGAAAAAGAAAGCTCCACACCAAAACACCAAAGATGACAGAGGAGGAAGCTTGGGGAGCCTGGGTCCTTGATTTCCCATGAAAAACTATACAAGCCAGACCCATGGTTGCATGAAAAAAACACCAACTCTATTTGAATATGCAACTGTTATTGGATTTCTATTGCTAGAGCTGAAGCCAGTTCTGACTGATGCACAACTACACATAGTTTCTTCTCCCACAACAAGCTACAATCTCAACCCATTCCCATGACACCTCTTTCCATCCCGATGCCTGAAAACCTTATCACTCCCACCTCCTGCCACCTCCTCATCACCACATATTCTCAGAGACCCAGCCATTCCAGCTGGTCTAGTAACAAGTCCCCGGGAAACCCCATCTTTAAGTAGGTCCCTATCTTTGCATGGGTTCTTCTTCTGCCTCAGGATGGCCCTTCCCCCACCAGCCTCACCTTGGCCTATCAGAACCAAGGTAAACATCACCTCCTTCACAGAGCCTTCCTTGATTCTGTAGTTTCTCCCTTCCCTGAACTTCCAGAGAGCACCCCATGGCTGCTTTTGCTATAGCAATTAATGAATCACTTTTAGATTATCTGTCTTAATCATCCGCCTTCTCATCCAGAACTTGAAATATATAGAGCAGTGGTCTAGCCTTATCGGGCACTCAAAGTATGTTTAAAGATACTTCTAAATATACTAGCTCTACCCACTAAAGTTGTGATCTTTATCTTCTCTAAATTATTTATCCGTAAAATAGAGACAGCCCTAGGGCCACCAGATAACACAACTCCAAGGGACAGTGTGCTGCAGGTGACAAGTGCCCCACCCTCAGGTGTGTGTAGAATAAAATGAATTGTATCCCCGGAGTCGAGCACTTTACAGATGAAATACTTAAATGCATGCAAAGTGCTTAACATAATGCCTGCTAAAATAAGTTCAATAACATTAGCTATTGGGATGACGATGAAGATGATGAATGTATCTTTCTTTGTATCCTCAGCACTAGACTTGGCCCAAGGTAGGTGCTCAGTAACATTTCCTGGATGAATAAATGACATGAAATCCAAGTTTTGGTTCTAAATTATAATGCACTCTGAAGTCTCAGCCCAAAAGGGCACAGAATCAAATGGTATCCCTGGGTACCTAATTTTCCCACCCAAATAACTCCTGATGTTTATTCCCTGGAACTTACCCTATTAGGCAGGCTCAATGTCTGCTTCTGAGCAAGTGAGATGCTAGGGCAGGAACTTTCCGGAGAGGTTCTCCTGGGGACCAACTATGCAGGCTGGACTGGGCTAATAATAAACCAAGCTAAACAATGTGGCCGTTAGCTGGGTCTGGATGCCCAGACCCTGGGCCCTGGGGAGTGGAGCTCTGAATCTATCACTCCTGAAAATTTGATCTTCCCATGCAGCTTCCACAGGGACTCTCAGGGACACAAGAAGGCTGGAGCAAAGAAGCACCAATCCCAACCATTGTCTGCTCAGGGGGACCTGGAATGGGGAGCAGCTGCCGATGTGCCTCAGTTGCTCTGATCCACTGGTTCCAAAACATCTGCACTCTGACGTACTGGGATTGCCCTATTTCTGCGGGCCCGTGCATTCAGATTGTACAATAAAATCCGACCTGAGCAATTAAATGACATCATTGTTTAGTGTACATCTGTGGTAGGAAACCACTGCAAAGAAAAAGGACTGAAATGGGTTCTATCTTCAATTTCACCCGGTCTATTAGGGAAGAAGAACATAGGCAAATGCCTCTACTAAAAGAGAGGAAGCAAATGGGCATAGATGAGGGGAAGTGGGGATGAAACAGGTTCCAAGAGGGGACAAATTCCAAGGAAAGAGAAATGATTTGTAAGTGGAAGGAAGCCCAGCAGAAAGGACACTAGGGATGACCTCTTCAACCCTTCTCATTTAAAAAATGGGGGAACGAGATGCACTCTGTGCATCTCTATTGGATAACTTAGCCTCAAGAGGGAGCTTTGGAACCAAATGGCCCTGAGTTGGAATTTAGGCTTTGAGACTGACCTCTATGATTTCTGGCAAGTCACCTGATCTCTCCCCGAGCTTCAGAATCATTTGTGGAAAGGGACAGGTAGGATGCTTTTATCTCATAAAAACTCTGTGAAGATTTACATGAGAAAATCCATGTTAAGTGTCTGGCCCAGGGAAAGTGCTTGCACATTTGCTGAATGAATGCATGAATGAATGAATGAATGAATGAGTGTTTAAGAGCACTGTCTGGCAGAGAAAGAAAAAAGAAACTACTGCGTGCTATTTCTGGCTTCTCCCTACTCTACTCACTGGAAAAACACAAGTTCCAGGAGAGAGGGACTGAGTCTGTCTTGCTCTCAACAACAACCCCAGCCTGCAGCATGATGCCTGGCATGTAACATGCACTTGATCAAACTTCCTTTATGAATAAGTTAGCCATTCATTCTCCAGTCTTTTGCACGGTGTCAGACATTTAGCTAAGTACCCTGCATGCAGTAGGCATAGTATCTAATCGTCCAGGCGACCTATGAGAAAAGTGGCCTTATTTTCCCCATCTTACAGATGAAGGAACAGGTTCAGAGAAGTTCAATAACTTTTCCAAATCAGAGCTGGTGAGTGGCAAAGCTGGAACATGGCCAGGACTTTCTGAACCCAAATGCTTGCAACCTTCAGGTAAATGTGTTTGCACATGGCCACTAGGTGTGCCAGAGCCCAGAGTGGGGTGGAGCGAACGGGAACAGAGCTAGGCTTGGAGCACAGCATGACCGGCATGCGCAACAGCCTCTCTTGGGCTGATGCCAGGGTCAAGCTAAGCCCAGTCACTGTGGGAGGCCAGAGGGAACGGGCAGATGCAGCCATCAGAGGAAAGGGGAAAGGCTTTTCCAAAGAGATGACAATTGAGGTGAATCTGAATCAGTGAAGAGCTTGCCCAGATGAAGGTGTGGTGTGTGTCTCGGCATGTGTGAGTGTGTGCGTACGTGTGTGTGAGGGACAATAACACATTGTGCTGAAATTGTAAACGGATCAACCATCCCCCTATTGGGGGACACCTCTCTCTCCATCTCCCTGGCAGCCATGACCAGAACCCCACGATTACCTGCCAAGGAAGCTTCCAGCCCAATGCACACTTCATTCCTGCCATGACTCTAGACAACCCTCACACTCCAGCCAACCCAGCCTCAGTTTTAACTTAAAATGAGATGCACATTAAAGTAATACATTGATTTTCAGTTTAGGTGTATACAATATATTACACCAATATCCCTGCAGTTTTGACACATACATTAGTCACCGAAGTTTGAATGAAAATATCCAGGGGACACTCAATTAAACCACACAAAGGAGAAAAGCCACATCTGCAATCCCAGTAAATGTATTTTCTTTCATTTTGGTCTGACACAGTCAATAAAGTATAACATGGAAAGGTAAAACACCTAGAATTTTGACTACTTACCTGAACAACCAGGGAGAACACAGATTGCCCTGGATTACTACGACTACTACTTCATCTTCTTCTTCTTCCTATTCCTCCTCCTCCTCCTCCTCCTTCTTCCTCTTCTTCTTCCCCTCCTTCCCCTTCTTCTTTTTGCTCTTCTGCTTCCTTTTCCTCATCCTCTTCTCCTTCTCCTCCTCCTTCTTCTACTTTTTTTTTTTAACCTAAGCAGGCTCCTAATTCTATAAAGCGTCCTTCCAAGTAAACACGCTTGCAGTTTTCATGCATATTCCAGAATCAAAAGATGTTAGAAGCACACCTGATATTAGGGATCACCAAACAAATCCCCTGCTCACCCCCTTCATATTCCAAGTCAAACAGAGGCTTACCCACTTTCCCAAATTCACACACAGCTGAGTGGTTAAAAGCCAGATATTTTGACTGGATCATTCTTCTTGAGTTTTGTTCTGGGTTTTTGGTTTTGTTTTGCTTTTATGACCTACAGCTGACTTTTAAATGCCCTTCACAAGGGCCATCTGCAGGGTGGCTGAAAAGGGACAAGCTTCAGGATCAGACGGATTCGGGGGAACCTGTCTGGGCTTCATCTCCTGCTAGCTGTGGAACTGTGAGCAAATTACTTCCCCTCTCTGTGCTGGGTCTCCTCAGCTCTAAAGAGGGCTGGTACTAGCTCCTGCATGAAGATTAAATAAAAGTATCTCCAGGGAAAGGACTTACTATAGTCACCAACAGGTAGTAGGTGCTTAGAAAGAGCTTCCTAGCCCCACCCAACTGCACCACCACCTCATTGGATTCTAGCCTGTCACTTAAAGATCATTTTTGTCTCCAGCATCCCCATGCTCTCAGAAAAGAAGGGGAAAGAAAGAAAACCAAGGAAATCTCATTCTATTATTCAGAAGCAATTATATTAACATTCATTTTATTCTCGCAGAAGGCCAACACAAGTCAGCATGTTAAAAGACTGAGCTTGATAAATTCTACCTTGAGCACAAGATACCAAGGATAATCTTATCTTTAAACATTTCCTTTAAGCAAACTCAAAAAAAAAAAGTCTGCAATTTATTCTTCAACATATTTTATATTCTGACTTAAAATCAACAAGTTTTCACCAAAACCACTAGTTCAGTTTCCCGTCTGTTCTTACACTAATATCTCAGCTATGATGACATGTGCCCAGAAATTAATTTTCCAGAAAACTTATGCAAACCCCTTCAATACTAAATACTTTTATATTTAATTTTAGCAATTTCTGATGTAGCTCGTTTTAGAAAGTGTACTCCCCTGCCTTATTTCAGCAGACTATAATTTAGTTTTTCCTGATGACTCACTGTCACA
The DNA here is from genome assembly GCF_002201575.2 of Neomonachus schauinslandi. Classification (NCBI taxonomy): domain Eukaryota; kingdom Metazoa; phylum Chordata; class Mammalia; order Carnivora; family Phocidae; genus Neomonachus; species Neomonachus schauinslandi. The sequence goes on from NC_058406.1 coordinate 183,332,759, forward strand.
CTTCTGAACATAAGTGATGGCTTATCACTTAGTGCTTGATGCCCTCAAAGACCCATACCACGTGAATGTCTCCAATGTTCCTGCACTGAGGATCCCAAGGTCCTTCCTAATGGATATCCCTTGGTTCACCCCATGGAGATGTTCCATTCGAGGAAGGTCTCATCTAGCCTCCTCAGTTTTCATAGGAGAAGGTCAATCTCACCAACGACTTAGTTGACATTAAAGTATACACATTAGCCTCTAATCAGAATAAACACTGATTAAACACCTACTGTGTACCAAGGATGACAACAGATTTAACTTGGTTTATTTATTTTTATTTTTCCACTTAATCTTCATTAAAAATCCCTTCCAGGTTCCCTATTCTCATTGTTTGAAAGAAACTAAGGTCAGTACAGATAAAGTAGCACACACTATTCTGGAGAGAAGCTGAAATTATTACCAGGGTTATCGGGAAAAGTATGGCGGAAACTGTATAATAATAGGGCTAATGAATTAAAACAGGAGAGATCATCCACCAGAGATTGCCAGGAAATAAAAAATGGCACTAATGGAAGAATTTAGCAAGCAAGCTGAGAGAGAAAGCTGTGCTCAAGAGATGATCTGCTATATATATCAAGCATGATGTGTGAATGAAAGTATGTCTGAGTGGAGTGGAGGAAAAGCTCTCCAAGCTGAGAAGGTGAAGGCCAAGGTGCTACAGAAGTCATTGAGCTGGACTTGGAAGGCATCCAAGATACTAGTGGGACTCGGGGTAGTGAGGAAAACCAAGGTTCAGGCACCAGAGTGATCAGGGCCTGGAGAATAGGGTGTGAGCAAAAGGCCAGTACGTGACTGGTCAGGCTGGTAGGTACCAGGGTAGCTGGCCCCTACTGCAATTTGCCCTGACCCATGATGCTTTCAAGAGTTGAGCAGGAGAAGGCATGGCTAAATCAGTAAGGGAATCCACAGCAGGGCTCTTTGGGTTTCAAGCACTACAAAGTTCAGGGAGATTTTTTTATAGTATGTTTTCGTGACTTCCTTAGGGCACAGACACTCTATGAGGATCACAGGGTCTTGTGATTGAATGTCATAAGCCCCAAAGCAGCAGCTTTGTCTTAAAAGAAGACTCAGGGGATTGTAGTGGAAATATCAGTTAGAATGTAGGCAACACAATGGATGCCCCACTGTGACGCCCTCTCCCAGGCTGGTGCACCCGTCCCCCAGCTGCTGTGTTAGCTGATAACAACCCATCGTTGCTCTGTTCTCCTGAGAATCTTCCTCAGCTGGTCCAAGTTGCTTTGCCCAGTAATACCTGGGTGCATATGTCTCCCGAAGTCAGATGAAAAGAAATGACCTTGCCTCAAGGTAGAAAGTGTTGTGGGGCCACCTGTGCCCCAGAGCTCCCTGTGTGGGCAGGGATAAGGCTCTATATTCACGACGTAGGTGGTACATCTACATCTCAGGACCTAAGAGAGGGGATAGGTAGGGCTATCCACTGAGGCCAAGTAACTGTCCAGGGTCACTTGGCTAACAAATGTCAGAACGAGGGAAACCAGCCAATTCATTTCATCTGGGACTGGGAGGAGTGGGGGGAGGGGTGTGCGTTCCCAGGAGGCAAGACGTTCCATTTTCAAACAAGAACAGTCAGGGGGCGCCTGGGTGGCTCAGTCGGTTGAGCGACTGCCTTCGGCTCAGGTCGTGATCCTGGAGTCCCGGGATCGAGTCCCGCGTCGGGCTCCCTGCTCGGCAGGGGGTCTGCTTCTCCCTCTGACCCTCCTCCCTCTCGTGCTCTCTGTCTCTCTCTCATTCTCGCTCTCTCAAATAAATAAATAAAATCTTTAAACAAACAAACAAAAAAAGAACAGTCAGACCCAGGAAAAAAAGAGACTAGACAGGTCAGTGTCCTCCCGAACTAGAAGCCTAACATCTGACCAGGAGTTCTAAATGGTACTCATACAAGGCTACGGTTATTTGTTTTTTAATTGAAAAATTGTTATTCCATTATTGAAGATTCCTGGCATTCTTTTCTTCCATACGTGCTTTGATAAATATTGGCCACATGCTCATGGAGTGCCCGGAAATGGTCTAAGTGTTTGGGACCGCTGTAAACACGGCCAAGTCCCTGCAACCACGGAGCTTACCATCCTCCAGAGGAGAGAGCCGATAAGAAAGGCAAACAAACACATCTGTAATAATACTACCAATGCTTACACAGGGATGAACGCTATGGAGAAAAACACAGTGAGTTCCGCGTCCAGAGCGTGGAGGCAGCTGTTTGGCTGGTGGTCCAGGAAGGTCTCTAACAGGAAAGTCTTAGACGAGGGAGAGAAGGAGCCCTGGAAACGTCAGGCAGATACTTGTCCTAGCCAGCAGTGTGGAATCACAGGAAGAAGCTCGGAAGGCAAGAGGAAGCTAGGGAGTGCGTGTTTGTCTTTTGTGTTTTATTTTTGAAAGGGCAGTGGTAGAGACCTGGTGAGTCCAAAAGAACATCTTTATCTCCTCATTCTATATACTTCCCTTGGGTGATCGGTTCTACCCCCATGCTCTCAATCAGTGTTTCCATGCTGATGATTCCCCAAGTCTATATTCAGCCAAGAACTCTATTCTGAGCTTGACTGAAATCTTTAATTTCCTAAACTGTACATAGATGTCCTCAGAGACCTAAAAATCTACTTACTCAAAACAGAACTCATCATTTTCCCCTTCAAACTCTGTTCTTCTGCCTGTGTCCCCAGGCCAGGGGACAGCAACAAGGCCAGTCCTTGAGACCAGGTCAGAAGACTAAGCATCATCCTTGATGCCTCTCCGCTTTTAGATACTGTATGCTGGGTCATCCAAAACTTCCCAAGAGCTACTGCCTTAATATCTCTCGAGTTTGTTCTTTCTTTATCCCTATTACCTTAACCTTGGCTACAGATATCATTACCTCCATATACCCTGGATTTCCTGCAAGAGCCTCCCACCAAGTCTCTATGCTTCTCATCTTACACCCCTCCAATGCATTCTGTATCCTGCAGCCCAAATCCAAAATGCCGATGTGTCTCTGTCTTCCCAGTATAAAACACCTTCCCTGCTGAACAAAGCTAGAGGCATCACGTTTCCCAATTTCAAATTATATTACAAAGCTGTAGTAATCAAAACAGTATGGTACTGGATTAGAAACAGACACACATGCCAATGGAATAGAATATAGAGCCCAGAAATGAACCCATGCATATATGTTTAACTAATCCTTGACAAGGGTGTCAAGAATGCACAATGAGGAAAGAATAGTCTCTTCAATCAATAGTGCCAACAAAACTCCATATTCATATGTAAAAGAGTAAATCTGAACCTTTATCTTACACTATACACACTTATACATACACCTGGAACTGAAAATATCCTAAAGTAATAAATAGGGGGAAAACTTCTTAACAGTGGTCTTGGCAGTAAGTTTTTGGATATGACCTCAAAATCACAGGCAACAAAAGCAAAAAATAAGCAAGTGGGACTACATCAAACTAACAGGTGGCTGCATAGCAAAGAAAACAATCAACAGAGCCAAAAGGTAGCCTACAGAATGGGAGGATATCTTTGCAAACCATATATCTGATAAGGGGTTACTATCCAAAATATACAAGGAATCCATATAACTCAATAACATAAAAACAAATAACCTAATCAAAAAAATAGGCAAAGGACTTGTTTCAACATATTTCCAAAGAAGTTCCATTTGTATGTCTTCTTACCTGTCTTCAGTGGATACATGAAAAAGTGTCCAACATCGCTAATCATCAGGGAAATGTAAATAAAAACTATAATGAGATATCACTTCACATGTGTTAAAATGACTATTATTTTAAAAAATTAAGGTAAGGCTCAGTGGGGAGGTACACTGTTGGTGGGAAAGTAAATTGGTACAGCCATTATGGAAAACAGCATGAAGGCTTCTTAAAAAAATTAAAAATAGAATTACCATGTGACTCAGCAATCCCACTTCTCAGTATATGCCCATAGAAATGTAAATCTGGATCTCTAAGAGATACGTGCATTCCCATGTTCACTATAGCATTATTCATAGTAGCCAAGATACGGAAACAAACTAAATGTCCATCAGTGGATAAATTAAGTAAAGGAAATGTGATCTACACATACCATGGACTATTACTCGGTCTTAAAAAATAAGGAAATCCTGCGATTTGTGACAATATGAATAGACCTGGAGGATATCATGCCAGGCACAGAAAGACAAATACTAAATGATCTCACTTCAACGTGGAAGCTAAAACAGTCAAACTCATAGAAGCAGAGAGCAAAAAGATGGTTATCAGAGGCTGGGGCTGGTCAAGGGGTACAAAGCTTCAGTTAGGCAAGATGAATAAGTTCTGGAGAATCAAAGCATAGCATGGTGACCACAGGTAACAGCACTGTATTGTATACTTGAAATCTGCTAAGTGTTCTCATCACATCTGATTTGAGCTGGACAAAGATCCCTCTAGCTGTCGTGTGCAGAGAAGACTGGGGGAGCAGAGGTGGAGGCAAGGATGTCAGTTCAGAGCCTGGTGTATTCATCCAGGTGAGAGATGAAGGGGCTTGAACCAGAATGATTATTGTAGGGATGGAAAGAAAGACCTGCACGTTGCCCTTGACCCTTCCCTCCCCTTGACCTGAACCAAAGGTCTCAAGTGTCCCACTGATATTTCTCAGATAAATGAGGTAGTGTGTTCATTGAACTGATGCTTCTCCCTCTCTCCCTCCTCACTATACCTTCTCTCACTAGTTCCTGTCCATCGTACAGACAGGACGAGTCATCCCAACTCTCACTGCCTAAATTCAACCTATTATCTGCCAAGTCTCCTATGAGGCGACCATATTTCTTGGTTGATCCATCTTCTCTAACCCAACCTCTACTATGCAGCTGGGGATAATGTTCCGCCTAACTCCAAATCTTTCCATGGCTCCCATGACCTTCCAGTTAGAACATAAGCTCCTTAGCATGGCTCCCGAAACTCTCAAAGATGTGGCCCCTGTTGATCTCCCCAGCCTCAAGCGACACCATTCCATTCCTTGTGTTCTAGCCCTGCTCATCCATTTCACTTCTCGGCTACCTCTTGCTTCCACAGCGCTGCATGTCACTTCCTCTTCTGATGGCCCTTCCCTGTAGTCTCCATTTGGAAATTCCCTCAGACCTCAGCTTAGGATCTCTCTCTTCTGTGAAGCTTTCCTTGGCAGCCCCTGCCAGGAAATGTGTTAAAAACACCTCTTTTTTCCCACAGAACCCTGCATTGGCTGGTTTTCTCTTGACTGTCTCCATGTCTGATCCCCCAGCCACGTGGGGCAGATCCCTGTTTTGTTCACAGTTGACTCTCAGGGTCTGGAAGGATGAGTGGCACAGGGCAGACTACGGACTCCGATTTTCCGTGCTGGACACACCACAGTGCCTCTCCATCCACACTAGAGGCAGAAGGGCACTGGTAGGAGTCCTGGCCCGTAGCACCAGTCTCCCTCCTGGTGCTAAAATCCCCCTGAGGAATCACTCCTGAGATTGGTGTGCAGCCACCTAGAATTGATTCATTTTGAACAGAAACATTTGACACCATGGAGCACCCAGAGTCTGGGAAGCTCAACGAATATTAGAGATGTCTGCGAATCTCCTCCACCTCTCTCAGGTAAGATTGGGCTTCAATCATATAGTTTCTTTTATTTTGTTTTTGTTTTGTTTTGTTTACAATTTTATTTACTCATTTTATTTGAGAGAGAGAGAGAGCAGGGGAGGGGCTGAGGGAGAGAGAGAGAGAATCCCAAGCAGTCTCCCTGCTGAGCTTGGGGCCCAATGCAGGGCTTGATCCCACGACCCTGAGATCATGACCTGAGCCGAAACCAAGAGTCAGACACTTAACCAACTGAGCCACCCAGGTGCCCCTAGTTTCTTCTATTCTGAATGAAGGAGATCTTCCAAAGGGACAGAGAAGCAGAGCATCTTACCTGGGGTTGGATAAGAATTGGGCTCGGATAAGGATGGATAACATGCAGTATTCAACGCTTCCTAAGTCCTAGGATTGCCTTGGGGACACTGGCCTTCCAGACGGGGGAAAATTCTAAAAGAAGAGAAATATGGCAGTTACAGTGAATTAAGATGTAGAGTTCAGACAAGTGAGGAGTCTTGACCGAAAGGACAGCCAAGAGCCACAGGTGTAGCTTTGGTGAGGAGAAACATAGACTGATGGACGGAAACACTGAAAAAGCAGAGCTAGATGGGCCATGGGAGTCATCCAGGCCATTTATAGATGAAGAAACCAAGGCCAAGAAAGGTGAGGTGAGGGCCCAGGTCAATAGTCTTGTAAGCACTTAGTGTCAGAGCTGGAGTGACGATTCAGACCGCAAATCTAAATCTTTAGTTTATTCTATCTACTCCCTCATGGTATCTCGCATGAGAAACTCAGCTCTGGGAATCTTAGTGTTCTCCCCCTCCCCACCCCCTCTCCCTCTGTGAGAAAGGTAGGTAAAATACAAGGAGGAAATGCACTGGGGGCGTTTCAAAAAATTCCAAGACGTTCTATGATTGGTGATTACATCTATCATTTGGAAATTATAGATATCACATATTAAGTGCCAGGCATGGCCCCTGGTTTTAGTGTACATCTCCCCAAGACATCCTGAAAGGTTGCTGTCATTATAATGCCATGCAGATAAGGCAGAGGGCTAACAGGGACAAAATGACTTACTGAAGGTCACACAGAGCTAACAAGCGGAGGAGCCAGAATTTCCAGCTCATCTTGTCTGCTACTGTGTTAACTTGACATAGAGATTTTGCTCATTTTCCATAACAAAAATAAATAAGGAAAATAAATGATGTATTGAGTAGAGTATTTTACAGTTTATGAACTGCTTTCAGCGCATGGCTGCACATTCACTCCAAGCACTCAGCATCGCCGCTGGATGGGCAACATCATCCACATTTTACAAATGAGGAAACTGAGGCATGAGGCGATCAAGTGTCCTAGTTCCGGGTCCCCTTAGAACCAGATTCACACCTAAGCTCTCTTGCTCCAATCTATGTCCTTTTCCATAATACTAGAGCTGAAATCAAGGAAAGAAACTGAAAGGAGAGAAATGCGTTTTAAGTTTAAAATATTCCATCAGATGTTTTCAACAAATGTTATATGAAGGCCATTCAACACTAGATTACAGTTATTCTAAAGTACCCACTTGAAAAAAAATGAGCATTTTAAGGCAAAATATGTGTTTCTGTTCTCCTTCACTCTGCTTCAGTGGGCTGACCCTAAATAATGCACAACAACCCAGCAAGCACCCTTCAGGCTTGCTGCACTTACTGAGATGGGGGGAGGTGGCTGGGACAGCCTTTGTGCAAGCCTCTTCTGGTGCAGGTGGTCATGCTGCAGGTAAGGCTTTTCCAAGGACTCAGCCACTCACCAGGGCAGTCATCTGCCAGGTGTTGGGGCCACAACCATGGAGGAATAAGGCAAGGTTCCTACCCTCAGGAAGCATGAACTCTAGCGAAGGCAGGCATATGTTCGAGCAATGACAACATGACCCAGCACAGGTTGACACAGAGCAGGTCCAAAGTGCTGTGGGAGCACAGGGGACAGAGCTCAGAAAGGCTTCCCACCAGAAGGGGGATTTGAATTGGGTCATGAAGGGAAGAGGAAAGTGAGAAATGATCATTCTAGGCAGAGAGGCCAGAGTACGTAAAAGTCGGGGTATAAAAGAGCAGAGAATAGTAGAAGACAGTCCTGGCTCCTTCCAGAAATTACGGTTTCCTCGGCAATTACATCAAGCTGAAAGCCTTCAGTCAAATTGGGCAAACATGTGGTAAGCATCTACCATCACAGTGCAGAGTTGTATGAAGGTAAATCCTTCCCACAAGGAACTCACAACATATCTATGTATCCACCTAACCAACATTTAAATGAGTCCCTACTATGTGCAAATCCCTATTTACACTATAGACCACTTAGACTAACTCTGTGGTGAGCAGACCTCAGTGTTCCCAAACTAAAGTACTGCATTTGATGCCAAAGCTCTTGACCTTCAACATTTATAAACAAGGATGACATGCTTTGTTTCCCCTGATAAAGGCCTCTTTAGATTTCCCTGAGTGTATCTTGGGCCAGACTACAGCGTTTCAACTGTGAGTCACTGACCAGTATTTCTACCCTCGTTTCACAGCTGATGTCTGTTTAATGATTTGCTGATCTGAGGAAGGGAGTTTCTTCAGAAAATGATAATCCTTTTCATGTGCATGGCAAGTTAGGTTTTGAAAAGCCTTTCTCCACCCATCCTCTCCATCATCCCACTCAATTGTCACAAGAGCCTGGCAGGGTGCAAGGATTGTTAGCATCCCCATTCTACAGATGAGAGAACAGAGTCTCAGCAAGGTGGAGCAATTCAAGGTCACACAGCAAGTGTATAGTGAAATGAGAGCTCAAAACCATGTTTTCTGACTCCCCGATCCTGTCCTCTTTTCTCTACACCTTACCATCTGCCTGGAATACAATAATATCATCCTCATTTATGACATGAATCCCAGATGAAATGCTGGTCAAATCACAGCCCCTCAGGCAACATAACTGCAGCATAAATTAAAAGCCCAATTAAAGAACATGGCCTTTTAACTGGGACTTACCACTGTCCCCCGGGGCTAGAATATAAAGAGAAAGCCCTATAAAAGTCAGTGGCTTCCCATCCTGGAAATTATCCAGAGACCCACTTACCCATATGCAAGAGCCTCTAGACCCGATTATTCACCTAACTTTTATCACCCTTCTCTATGTTCTTCTGGGGCCCCGGCCCCCACGGAGCTGTGTCTGGAATCATTGCCCAAACCTCTGCCCCTCTCTCTGGCCTGAAGACGCAGGTAACAGCAGTCCATCCCTCCATGTAGATAGGTGCCTCTCAGCTCTGACACATACATCTCTCAGTATCAGGAGCCTCAGAACCTGATGAAAAACCAATGCTTCTCTAGTTCAAAGAGAGCACTGAAGCGAGATTCTCTAGCTGTCTCAAAGTGGGATAGTCTGCCATTGGCTAGAGCCCTGAGTGGCCAAGGGGACAAAGAGTGTTATTATACTCAATGGAGTCTTGTTTTGCTGACAATAGTGGGGCGGGGAGCAGGGCTAGAAATGAGGTGAGGAGAAAAGGAAGGGGCATTTTGATTGCTCGCTTATAATTTTCTATTTATTCTCACTCTACCCCCAACAGTCAAAGGCAGTAATGTGATAAACTTCAGGGATACCCCTGGGTCCCAAAATGGTAATAGTTACTACTTCCTCTGTCCAAATTTCCCCCTCCGGCTGCTGGGTTTGAAGCCGACTTTACAGATCAAGAGCTGGTGTGCACTCTGGTCCCTTTCCATGTCATAGCTGAGCTGCAGTGCTCCCCCACCCCTGTCCCCGGCCAAACCACAGGGAGAACAGGTCTCTGGGTCAGCCTGGATCACAGAGAACCCTTACCGCTGCCCCCTTCACCCCAACACCGGCTTCTCCCGACCCTGCCTGGGGTTCACGGGCTCAGAGGACCTGCTTGCACAAGGGTCTGGATGTGCTCCCTAAGCCTCCATCTGGGACTTCTGCGGGGACCACCTCCTTCACCAGCGTGTCCCCCCACCTATTACCCCAGATTTCCCCTCTTGCCCTCTCAGACCTGCCCAGATGTGCCTGGAGACTAGAGGACAGAGAGACTGGGGGGAGACCGAAGGAGATAAACCACATTTCGCGGCGGAATCCCTGTTAAGTAACAGAAAGCCATCCAACTAGCAGCCACGCTTCCAGAAACGTCACTGCCACAGAGGAGAGAGTTTGCATCTGCCGACCCCCAGCGCTCTCACCTACCTGTCTCCGACTGCAGGGCTCCCCTCGGCTCCGGGCCGCGCCGGCTCCCTCCCTCCCCGCTCTCCGCAGCGGCGGTGGGCGCTCCGCGGGGTCTGGGCACCCGCGAGCTGGGTCTCCGGTGCCCGCGGCGAGGCTGCCTGGAGGAGGAGCGAGAGCTGCTGCCCGCGCCGCCGCCGCCGCCGCCGCGGTGCTGATGCGGTTGCTATGGTTATGGAACTCCGCAGCTGCCCCCTCTCGGCGCAACAGCTGCCCGGCCGCGGCCTCCGGGCAGCCCCGCGAGCCGGGCCGGGCGGCGAGGCTGGGCACGGGGCCGGCGCCGGCCGCCACCACTGCAGAGGAGGACGCGGGGC